>NC_048898.1:8258291-8474417 GCF_011077185.1 Oxyura jamaicensis
CCCCCCGGAAAACCTTAATTCCATCCATGCAAAAGTTGAAGATTTTGTATTTGTCTGCAGTCTAGACATCCAGTAGCACTGTTACACATGAACAACCAGGCAGTGCAGAATTTGCACGTAAAAATGCTCAGAGGATCCTGTTTCTTGTTGGAAGGAACAGAGCTACAGTCCAGTCTATTCCTCCCTTTATATTTTTATTCAGCACCAACAATGGCAGAGGTGTCCAAGGACTCCCTCCCTATATCATTGCTGTTGGGGATTGATGAGCGTAATGAAGGCTGTGGCTGGTTGCTTCATTTCACTATTCAAAAACAAGAATCCCAACTCAAGCTTCTCTGCAACACTTCCAGCTGGGATGCTCCAACTGACCAAAATCAGGTGCTATTAATAACACATGGAAACTCAACCATACAGCAACATGCAGAAAAAGCCTAACACTTTCTGGCAGTGTCAGATGTCGTGAACTGGCACATACCAACACATGCGCAGTTGGTCCAGAACTCAAGTGCCATATTCCCTGTATTTGTGTCAAACAAATGGTCACAGCAAAAGCCTGCAGTGAAATATGGCAGCCCTAGTGATGTAGAAATGGCTGTTCAACAACTGAGTTAATGATACAAGAAGCAGAAGAAAACTAATGTTAAACGGACAAGAATAAAGTACATTTTTATGATAAAGTAAAGCAAGTTGGAGGTAACATATGCAAATGTCCTACTTTGCTTTTGATGTGACAGCCAATGCTCCACATCTGATTCACAGTATTACATACAGGATTTGTGTAAAAATAAGCAGATCTCAAATTTCATTACTATTTTCCTTAGCAGATCAAATAATTGCATGAGTAGTGGCCTGCACAAAAGCCCGTGTACAGTAGGAGACCATCTCAGGATCAATAGCTAGTTGTAAAACTATTGATAGAATTATGTTCGTAACGTGAAATCAAGGGCCCTTGACAGTCAGGAGTTGGAAATAAAACTACCATGTAACTGCTGTAGGGAAAACAAACAAACAGGAAACAGCACAGTGAAAACCAAGTACTTTCTACATAGCAGGATTCATCCAGAAGCATTCAAATGGGTGTGGCATCCATGAGTATAATGAAAGAATATCTTTACTCTTAAAAAAAATGAAATTAAAAATATATATTTTTTTTAGTAGTAGCGGCAGCAGGGTTTTTTCCCTCCCTGTAGGAACAGAGCTCCATAGCGTCTTGAAAGGTCCAAAGTTCTTCAAAAGTTTCTTTTGTAAAGCTTCTGTACAACACTTTTCTTAACTAAATAACACTGTCACTTATCAACACCAAAAATTAAAAATAAAATACTGCTGCTCCCTTTCACAGTTCTAGCATCATTTCACTGACAAAGTGGAGTCATAAAAAAAGCTGTTTTGTCTTACATTGCAAAATATGCACGTGCAGGGAAGCAGAGAGACGATATAACCACAGAGACAAAGCACTTCCAACAGTAAAATTAATCTGGTGAAAAAATAGCTATTACTCACATTCTCTTCAAAACTACGACTTGATATTCCTCATTGCTTTTGTTTTCACATCCAGCTCTCATAATCCTTCTCAAATCCTTCCTCTAACCATAGAGCTATTTGCTTACCCCAGAAGTACATTTTCAACTGTTTATTACCCAATCTTGACTTATTGTGGGCAGCACCCACTGCTTCTTACCTATAGTCATTTTAGAGCTTGGTAAAAATCTATATGAAACTTGCCACACTACCAATTTTTGTTGCAGAAAATTTGATTACTGATGTTTCTACATCCAGGAAGCCAGCAAAATAAAACATTACACTTCTCATAGGCCTTTGCACACCACTGATGCAATATATGCTGCTGCACAAAACATACTCCTGTTGATGAAAAAGCAATTCAAAACATCAGCACACCTGCAGCTTTTTAGGATGACAACCTATCTGGCTGCTATTTCAGGGTCTTTGACAGGTAGATAGACCTAGTGCCACAGAGCACTATATGACAGCCATTGTCAACCTTGGGTCAATTCATTTTTTTCCCCAGAAAATTAACATCTAATACCCTGATTTAGCATGGGATTTTCATACAGACCTTTGAAGTAAAGCAACGCATTTAACATGACCCTGATGACCTTTGAGTTCTTACTGGAATTGCTTGGTTCCTGAATGTACCACTTAATTCTGTTACTTAAAGAGTTCCTAAGGAAATTCCGAACACCAATTCAGTCACACGGGGAGGAAGGTTTTTCTTTCCTTTTCACACATGGGAAAGCAAAGCACTAGAGAGGCTTGAGAGCCTTCTCAAAATAATACGGCAGAGAATAGCATGTCAAAGATCGGTTTCAGTCTCCCTCATTCTGGCCTTGAGCTCCAACAGCTCTACAGCACAACAGCAAGAAAGGAGACGTGTCTCATCTTAGCTGTGGCTTACATGAATTACTGTATAGTCCCTCACCATTTTCCTATCAGGCAGCAGTCTCATCAGGAGAAAACTCCCATAGTGATCAATAGGAAGTAGATTTCTGTGCCTCTTCTGAAATTATGCACAAACCATAAAAGAGAGAAGTGAAAAAACAAGGGTTGAGTCATAAAGATGCCTTATTTATATGAAATCTCCCTGTAATTGTACAAAAGCTCATTTTTCCATATACAAATACAGGAGAACTGTATGGGTATGTATTAACCGACCTTTCTTCCACTCAGTAGATCTTGTGTCATTGAGAAGAGTTTGAATGCTACAGCTTTCAAGTCTGAGGTCTTTGGAAGGTCACTTTTCCAGAACCAAGCTATTATACAATTCTTCACTGCAAAAGTGACAAAACCTAAAAGCTGGTTTCAGGTAAGGTGCAATGACACAGTCTGAACCCTTCTGCATTATGCAATTTTCTTTAAAATTTCTGCATCTTTCCTGTGACCTCCCTCCATTTTCTTGTTACAGGTTCAAAAACAATTTTAGGCATGTTACTGTGAAGGACCACATTCTTTCAATGAAGTTATGCATACAGATTTCTATCTGTTGCTTCAGTGAAAAAATGTCAAATAAAGCATATTTTATCACAAGTACAAATCTATTAAGGTCTTTTTTCTTTAGGCTGCTCAGTGATTCAGTGACTACTCTGTATTTCTGACTGTGAAGTCTGTTACTTTCCCTTAATTTAGCAAATGCAGAAATTATAATACAAAATGTATGTCTGTTAAGGGACAAGTAATTCATGAGGTAAATATTTTCCAGCTTCAGTATAGTACAGAATTACTGTAAACACAGGAGTTCTTTAAATTGGGCAATGTTATTTTGTCTTTAGAAAACCTGGCAGTTTCCACAAGGAGGACACCATGGGATTGGCTCATTTTTAGAGATCAGCAGATGGACAAATTAAAACATTACTCCAGGGAATAGTATAACTTCCATGGAGTGGGTAGAGAAAGACTATTTGTTAAACTACAAGCGCCCAATGCTGGAAACCCTCCTTAATGACAAACCCATTGTCTTCAAGTGACCTCCCTCCTCGGAGCCAGCAGTCAACTCCTGCATTTTGAGCAGGGAAGTGTCACTGAACATGCATAAGCACAGCTCTGATGAAGCAAACTAACGAGGGCAATGGGCATGCCCTGAGAGCCAGGTGCTGTTCATGAGCTCAGCGTGCAATTTCCTGGGTACTAGGTTATTTATCCTGTATTCACCAATGCCTGCCCAGAGCTGGCAAGGTTCAATTGCCAAATGCTTCTTTACAGAAACTCCTCCAACCAAATTCTTATGAAAACATCCTTCTGATGGAATTAGTATAAGATAGTTGTCCCATCCACAACAAAGAGGAAACAAAGAGTGCACGGGCAGCTGCAATATGCAACATGGAAGGAACATAATAGCTGCAGCAATCCTCCATCCCCTTTTAGTGTTTGTTTTATGGGTGACAGGTGAAGAACAGTCTGCTATAAATGGAAAAGATTAATTTGATATCTAAATTTACAGACCATGTAAATTAAGGGCTTCAGGATTTGGTATAGAGATGTTAACCCTTTGCGGAGAAGGGCAAAGAAACCTGCATTAGTAGAAAAAGAGACAGGATAATATAGTAACCAGGTTTGGTACCAGGGAAAGCGAGTGACAACAGTTTCTACATAGGTCATCTGCAGTGTTACCAAGGCCAGGAATCTCTGGGGTTTAAACTGCCCCCTTTGAAGATCTGAGTCAAGCAGCCTAATTTTTTTCAGGTTTAGAAGGTTAAAGCTACAAATTAGAAGGAAAGAAAGTAAAGTAGCTATAAGATGATGTTTGTAAGGCATCCTTAAGATTTTTTTTTTCTTTCTTGAAAGTAACTGTTATAATAATTTCATCTTTCTAAGTCCAACCCTAATGCTATATAGCAACACTGCCATCACTACAGGAAGGCTACACCAAAAGAGCACCTACCATGTACATTGTGGTTTCTGCTTTCAAAACATTTAGTGGAGCATTATATAGGACAGTAATAAATGACAGCTTGTTTGCTAGGTTGCTACATTTTTGAGCCTACAGTTTACTTGTAATGCAAGTTATCATGGCAACTTCTCATGCTTAAAATAATTTTATATAATTAAAAGCATGTTAGAGCCTCAATTGATTTCCCACTTAAAATCATCCTCATCATCTTCTGCCTGGTCATTTACTCTTCTTCAATAGCATATCTAACAAGTCAACCTTTTGTGTAGCCTTTTTTTTTTTTTTAAAAAAAAAAAAAAAAGTGAGTGGCTAAAATTCAAAACCAAAGATGTAATCTCTGATTTGCCAATGAAAATCCTCCATAATATAAGAATACAAATAAAGAGCTACATTGTAATCGGTGAAGGCTGTATAAAATCTAAACTATATACAGAGATACACATGAGATTATCTTTCCAACTACAATTTCCTTTTTATATTCTGTTCATACTAAGTCACCACACCAAAAACATACACATCACATTTTAAACCCAAAGTGTTTACATGGTTTTAAAACATTCCATAGAAAATTTATTTCCCCCATTACAGATGCTATATACTAAGATGAGAGTACTGAAAATACTGTTAGTTAATCATATGGAACAATGTTCCTATCAGTTCAGCAGGGTAACAAAAAATATGCACACACTTCCCTTCACTCAGAGTTTGGCACAATGCAAGGTTTATTTTTTATTGCTTCTTTACACCCATTACAGGGTAGTAAATTTCCTTGGACATAGACTTCTTTTCCCTAAGGTTCAGACCAAAGTAAAAAAAATTGCTGAAGGAGATGCATCAGATGTAGTAAAAAAGCTAACTTTACCTCTTGGTTTAATGCCAAGAAGTATAATACTGAAAGTTACTCCTAATGGAGAATAGTGAGAGGAAGCATGTGCAAAAAGATATGGTAATAGTTATTTTGAAAATTAATTTTTAAAGAGAACAGTACTCAGCTTTGATAGAAAGTGTTTTCAGGGAATGGGTAGAGGCCATGTTGAACTTCCTTGCACAGCTACATGACCTCTGCCAATCAATGTCAACACTTTATTAATATTTTACTGAAAAAGTGTGAGATGATTCAAACTTCGGCTGTCTTGGTAGGTGTTGCTAAGCAACTTTACTGCTTGTCTGAGAATTAGTTTTCACTGCAACCTTTCCTTCAAATAAAAGACCCGTGTCACTTAAAACACTTTGCCCTTTGCCGAGGAATAGCCCAGCAAGTTCTACCTCCTCCCCTTTTATATTTACCTCTCCTTTTCCTAGTTGAAATAAGTCAACTGCATAGCGTCTGAAATTCTCCGCTTTACTCACCGTAATCACTGTCATAAAAGACTATGAATTTCTGCCATCGCAGCTCGGTGACCAGTTTCAGCATAACATCGTTGAGGCGGACTGGTGGTCGGGCAGCCAGTGTGTACTCCTCCTCCTCTAGGCTGGGGTTCAGGTGGCAGGCCGTGCGCGGGGAGCCTCCCGTGTTGCGCTGCACAAAGAGGTGTGGGATGTGCATGGCATCCGTCAGGGACTGCAGGGCGTTGGCCGAGGCACAGCCAGTGGACGTCACTAAGGCTAAGATCCCTAGGGTCATCAGGTCACAGGCTGGAGAATAAAAGAAATAAAGTAGGGTTGAAGCAGACTCAAAAACTCCTTTGACTGATCTGGATGCTATGAAGGGTACAAGACAGGCTTTACCCTTGCCAGTAACACAGAGATGAAGAGATTTCTGTTACAGTATCAGCTGAAGCCTTTCAGAGATAGGTCCTGTACCTTTACAATAGGAGACAATATCTGCAATCTGTACAGATAAGACGAAGTTGAGAACACATACCATTACTGTCCTCATTTCTTCAGACTGAAGCCAATGCAAATGGAGATTACAGCCCTCACTGTGAGGGCTCTAAGTGCACCACCCACCTCTAACTTGGTCATGCACACTGGACGTGGGCTTTGGACTACAAAGAGTGATTTCAGTTTCAAGGATGTGTCTTATACAACAGAGTTTTGAAGGATTTTTAAATTGATGAAGAAACATTCACTGCTTGCCTCTCAGAGCAACAAGGAAACAACACAAGTGCTCATTAGAATGAAGGCAAATCATGAATGACTAAACATTTATTAATAACACTGTAGTTGTCTGTAAAAAGATCTGGGAAAGCACGTACCACTTAAAAACACAGCGTACACATTTGAGCCCACCTGCTTCCAAGAACAAAGTGTTACCGCGCTGGAAGCGCAGGGAGGGCAGTAATGGCCGCAGAGGCCTATGCGGCCTGGGCACTGGCTGCCACCCTCACGGCTCGCTCCTTCTGGTCAGTCACCCTGATGTCCATCTGGGGCTGCAAAGGGTTTCCACCCAAAGCCCCTAGCTATACCTCAGCAGCTATTTAGTCAGTAGTTGTGGTACAGTCTGTCCCTGGGAGCTCCTCAGGCAGCACAGTGAGCTCTCACCCGCCTTGCGGCTCCCCGAGGCAGCCCTTGAGGAGGGCTGGGGGATCGCTCAGGGGTTCAGCAGCATTGGTCCCCATGCGACCACCTGCACAAGCACAGCCTGCCCAAAGGAAACCCTCCCGTTTTCCAGAAGAGCAGGCTGCCCACCCATGGCACATGCTGTGGGGCTGCCAGGACACGTGTCGGGCAGGGGGCACACACGTCCCCCCCGTCACAGCAGCTCCGCCGGTCGCCAGTGGAAACAGACTGAGCAGAGTGATAGGAAAATGAACACAGCGTGCTAGAAGGGTTTCTTTGTCCTCCTCTGAACACTTCCTTTTGTATCTCCACATTCAGAGGCCAAAGAGCCAAAGGAGTGGGACAGGTTATGAATAATTATTAATAATTAACTGTTAATTATCAAATAATTATATAAAGCCATGATAATTAAATACATAAAGCTGTGCCTAATGCAACCAATGAATTATTTTGCCAAATATCTTCTTAGAACAGACAGAAAATACTTTTCACTTTTATATGAATAACAAAAAATGTTTCATCCTCTCTACATACAGAGCATTCAACATGCAACAGAGAAAAATTAAGTGCTTCTTGATGGTCTTTACAATAAACATATGTCAGCTGCGTTATCTAAATTTACTCTGCGTTAATTATAGTTATATGAAATTGTTCTTTGTTTTTCTTGAGAGCTGACCTGATTTAGCAGCAGGGAGGCATTATATTTGCCAAATGGGAGACCCAGGTTCAGGAACAGATTTGATTTCCCAGGCTCTTTGCCAGAGAAAACTGAACATGCCATACAGGTAATTTATTTAGTCACAGTAGGGGAGGAAACAGGAAACAGAGAAGAGGGAACAGAGGGAGAGAACAGCAGGGCTGAGCTATAGACCCCTGCAGAGAGCACCAGCCAGCAAGCTTAGCCACCACCAAGGGCGAGAGAAGCAAAGCCACGCAGATCCACAGAAGGAAAAATCTACTTGCACAAGCAGACAGGAGAGAAGAAACAAAGTCCTTTCTGACAGGAGGCTGCATTCAGACAGTCACTTATTCATGGAATATAGAACTGGCATGACAAGAGATAACTTCATTCAACAGTTGACACTAATCAAAAGCTGCTCACATACTAGCAGCAAAAAGACCAGAGAGATGACAGACCATAAACAGCCCACATTTCTCCCAACACAGCCCACAGAACACAGCTGAAATACCTCAGCCATGTCTGTTTTGGTTGAGGGACTTTCACTGTTTTGCAGTTCGTACCAATAGGTTAAAATGAAGCATTAGTCAATCAGCTTCTACATTCTGATATTTTGTCAATTGACTGTGTTCTGCTGAAAGTATGTGCTACGCAGTGTTTTCTCCTCTTGCCTTTGTTTTGCGATAGTACAGCAGGCAATATAAAATGGAATGACTAAGGAAAAAGGTTTCATGTTTTCTGAATCACGTTTAGTCAAATCGCAGAATGTGAAACACTGCGTGTCATTTTCAATAGGAGATTTTCGCTGAATAAAATGTGACAGATTCCAAGAAGTTCAGCCTCTCCAACCTTATTGTTCTGAATGCTGAGAAGCTTTTAGCACATTAAGAGTTTTTTGTACGTGAGCGACACAATGGGGAACACAACTACACAAGTACAACAGACTCCAATTCATTAAAAAAAAAAAAAAATCTCATCAGCTCTTAAGACATCTTGAAATTACTTATCAAGAGAATGTTGTAAGGATTACAGAATCTCAGAAGAAAAGTGGTGAGAATGTTTAGGATTTTCTCTTCCACCTCCCCCCCCCCCACCCCCCCCCCGGCCCATGTCCCACATGTATGCCTATGCTTTGTTGCACACAAATTCTGGGGGCATTAGAAAATATTTGTAATTTTGTTTTACTTTATACTAGCTATGGATTTTGAGCAGCCATCAAGTATCCCTGACCATGTGACCGAGTAAATAAATAATTCCATACCGCAGCTATAATTTCACAAGCACTCAAAAGAATGTGAACTTTTTGTACATTAATTTCATAATCCCCATCCTTATTTCCTTAAAACTGAAATACAGAAATTTGAAGCACTGTGGTTCATATAAACTTACTAACAAGGGAGAGAGGAATCCAAACACACTGATCTTAAGTGACCTTTCTTATTTACTAGTGATGTACCACACTTCCATCTAGCAAAGACGCTTTCCTATTTATTTATTTATTATGTAGGTAATCTCAAATTTCAAGAAATAATGCTTTTAAATCTGAGTTCTACAGATAAAAGACACAATGTTCTAGCAATCTTGCCTTCAGATTTCACTGCTATATGAATAGCAATAATTATTAATTTACTGTATCAAACATCTTCATTGTCAGGATACATTTTAAGAGGATACCAACATCCCACAAACCATACTGCAAAAAATGTGCATGTTAACCTGGTGAAAACATGATCACCATACTTAGAGAATAAATTTGCATTCAAACTATTTTAGCAGATAAAATTACTTCATGGTAGTTATTGGTCAATATTTTCTTCTAACAGCAGGCCACCTCTCAAGTTTATCCTTTACTTTTTCCTAAATTATCAATTAATCCAATTTATAATCATCTCAGTGAAGCATCTCTCCTAACCTATTCTTCTGAAAATGACTTTCAACAACTCCCTTTTTCAAATCTGCTTGACATTTTGTCTTAAACTGTTATTTCCATGACAGAAGAATAGATGAATTCCCCATCTATTGCATGATTTTCTAACGTTTACCTCCTCTGTAGGCAGTATCTTTTTCTAGGTTTTGTGTTGGATGTTATCTCTGTCATGATATTGGCAGAAGTAACAGAGGTTGATATATTTGGGTAATCTTCTAACACCCATTTTTCTAACTTGACACTAACATCATAGCTATACATAGTAAACTTTTTCACATTCTTGCACCACACCTCTAACTCAATTAACACCACAAATGAGCCTGAAAGACCAGTTACGATTTTTTCATACTGCACCTTATCTCTACTGCCTTTTTTATCGTGTAGGACTCTGTGGCATATGACACTAGAATTCTGCTTTGCTACAATCACATTTAAATCTTGCTCTTCTACCATTGCTTCCTGTGTTTCCATACTGTTTCTCAAGACGTGTGGACAACGAAGTTTGTCACCATGTTCATAAAGATATTTGTTTTAAGGGCTTTAGCTTGGATCCCTTATAATTAAATCCCTCTCTCCAAACTACATATAATCAAAATACTCCAAAATAAACTGTTATCTTGCTCCTGGCAACGTGACAATATGGGAGTCTTTCAGCCTCCTTTTCAGTGGCTTCCTATTAGTCAGGATAGGGTATGAACTTGTTCCTTTGTTTCCACAGTTATCAATAGACCAGCTGCCACTAATTTCTGATCTAGTAATATATCCACCTACTGGCATTCACTCTGCCTCTTCAAACTTCAAAGCCTTGATGTCTCTCACTTCTGTGTATAACTACAGCTGGTCCTACCCACTTTGAACCCCATCAGATAAATCCTCTCTGTTTTCCTTGACATTTGTTCTTCTTTTCCAGTTTGACTAGCCCTTAAGAGCTCTTCACTGCACAGCAAAGGGAAGATTATCCTAATAAAACAACTTGTGCTTTAAAAAATTTCTATTGTTTGAAAATTCAGATGTTGCTGCCTTTATACTTAGAAAGATTTTCAAACGAAGGAAGAGAACATCAGATGCATCAAGGGAATAGGAATACAGTCACACTGCACATACCTGGTGTTTCTGGTGTAGTGGCCTGCAATAAAATGATTAACAAAGTTGGCTCTTAAGTGTTTGTAATTAGGTTTCAAAGCTACCATCCTGCTGAGATGAGGGACTTTACATTTGCCTTCGTATTATTGTCTCAGTCAAGTTGGCTGATAAGTTATTTTTCACATAGTTTATCTTTGAAAGCCAGAAGGAAAAAAAGTATTATCAAAACATCAAATTCAAGAAAACATAGCAAATTCTGGGAATAATACCTTTTGGGAAACTAAATCCCTGTATTTCCTGAAATTATGAAGGCCTGTAATTTATTCTGCTGGAGGTGCACAGTTGGCAAGTCTACCAAATAGCCTAGCAAGCAGATTCAAAACATCATGTGCTATATACAAACAAACAAGGAACTAGCTATTGTATTATTTCTCTATACAAAATTTAAACAGCAATTCATTGTCAATTTATAAGTGAGCAGATGCACCTAAAGGTTTCGAGTAAAACATTGAAATGATATATATATTTTTTTAACTTAAATGACAAAAGTCCTGGGAGATTTGTCTGGAACACAAAGATGAGATAAAAAGGATGATGGCAGAAGAAAAAAGACAGCATCCCTCCCAGCAGTAGTTCAAAACAAGAAGGATGATGATACAGTCCCTTCAGAAAAAAAAAAATAAAATAAAAGGTGTTTTCATGCACATCTAAACAAAAAACAAACGTCTCTAAAGTAGTACACAAGAAACTTCTATGAAGTCAGGAGCACAAACCTACAACAAATACAATCATGTAGAAAAGTGGCAAGACTTTTAGCTATCTACATTTGCATTCTGTTTAGGTCCTTAAAAGATCTTTAAAATTTAAATGCTTTTGTGCAAAACCACTCCATCAGGCATACAAAAAATCTTAATATCACTGAAGATATTTCTATTTAAAATATTGATCTATAGAAAATTTCACTCCTACTACTGATGAATTGAGGACAATATCAAAATCAGAATCATGTAAACACTCTCAAACTTATGGCTCACTAAGTGGGGTTTCCAAAATAATATTTTCTTCCTTACTTTACATTTGGATTCCATTTGCTTACTCTTCAGTTTCTTTCATTAACTGAGAAGGGCAAGTTATCATAAATGTGTATTATTAGTACCTAGTGTCATGTTATGCAGTTTCCCTTTCTTTGGATACTCTGCAATAATAATCTTTTTTCTTTGTCCCATTTCTATAAGCTTTTACTTACTTTACATTCTTCGTTTACAACCTCCCCTTCTCAGGTACCTAAGGAATTATTTTATTGATATAAATACACAAACTTATAGTTACTTCTCACAACAGAATAACTGTTAATAGAGAGAAAAATGTAACAGATGTCAACCATACAAATGTTATATGGAGCACTTCTATTGCTGCATCACTTTTAGGCAGTGAAGATGAGTATTTCTCATTCCTCTACACAGACCTTCAATCAAAACAAAACACATCTTAAAAGAAGGAAGCAAGTTTGAAATTATTCATGGTTTGGTGTAAAAATCAAACCAAACAAACCTCCTAACTAGCCCAACTTAGATAGTTTTTTAGATATATCATTTAAGAACAATAAACATTCCCTCCTTTTTATTTAAGCATCTATTATTCTGTATTTGGGACCAGAAACCAGGCATTCTTAGATCCCAGTCCTTGGTGTGATTATTTTGGAAGCTACAGGAAAGTCTGACGTAGCCTTACCAATAGCTCCCAATGTCATGTGTTCCCCTGCTCGCTAGCATTCCGAACCCTAATGTGATACTGAGTCTTTCACTTGATAATTTCAAATAATGAAATAATTCCACATGTATAACAGTGTGTTGTGAGAGGAGCCTTGGAGAGCATCAGTGACTAGCCTGTCATTCAAAAGGCCAGTGCAACCCCTGACAAATACTGTGGGCTCTGTTGCAATTAGAACAAACAGTGAGACCCAAAGAGAACAGAGCATAGCTGGTGTTTGTCAGATGGATAATCCTGTTGGACTTCCCAGAAACTTGGTATTTATTTGCCAGCTGTGAAATGGCCATTTTGACCCTCTATGGGGGTATTTTCTGCTACTTACTTTCCTAGTAACTTCCAACTAAAACCATGACACTAGATAACACATTGTAAAAAAAAGAATTATTACTTAAACTGTTTCTAATTTTTTTTTCCTTCCATACTTCATTATCTCCTTGGTCTCAGAAACCATAAGATATGGGAAATTCAGATGTTTTTCTTAGCAACTGAATCTTAGCAACTGCAACAAAACTGCTAAGTCAATTGAAAATACTTTTTTCTTTTTTAAAAAAATCTACCCTAAATTGTATGGGTATATGCAGTCCTATAGCCACATACTTGAGTCTTCGAGCAAAATTCTCAGTAGTCCAGCTCAAAACGCTAATTGATCCAAAAATCAGCTACACATCATTGCTTACATTTTCTAAGATAATGCTGATTATTTCAGTAGGCCATCAGTAACAAGGAAATAATTCAAGAAAATTAGTATATGCATACATTGGTGAACATGCTTAAGTGTACGTGTAGTCAGCATGTCAGAATAGCCCTGATAAAGCAGTGTCTCAAAATAGCATCTCAAAAGCTAAGGAAAGCATGAGAATTTGAAATGTTTACAAGAAATAAGTTTCAAAAATAATATTAAAGAACTGTCCCATTCTTGAATTGCTCTTTTTATTGCATTTCTTTTTTTACGTTTCAAGCATTCAGTAGCGTAACCTGAACAGGAAGGGACAGAGTGGAAGAAATTGGTTTTATATATATATATATATAGTGCCATATATATATATATATATATATATATATATATATTCCTCCCCCACGCCACTCAAAAAAGATATTGCTAGCCATTACTCACAAAACAGACACACACAATGGCAAAATCACCTTCCTTGTGCTGCCTCGCCCACAGGAGCAGCAGTATTTAGAAAGAAACTTGTTTTCAACTGTATGCCTTACTACCCAATACCTTGTGGGCCCATTGTCAGCAGATACAAACTGTCAGAGTTCTCCTGCTATTACCAGAACTGTCCTTTATCTCTAAATAGCAGTAACTATGCCTTGCTTCCTCCTTTACAACCACGTTTCAGAATTTTCAGTTAATTGTTATTGTTGCTTTATACACACATGGAAATATCACTTAGTTTTAGCATGAAGGCTGCAAAATGTTTTTGTTTTATAGCAAGGATTTACCATTAGCGAAGTCCCAAAATTGCCTAGCACTTTCCCTAGTACACATATTAACTGAAGCAATTGGAGGTTAAAAGTAATTTCTCAGGAAAAGCAAACCAAAAAGAAATACAAAAACAATGCTATGCATTTATATGGCTATCGACCTGATCAAACACTAGCTCCCGTCCTTGAAAAGCTATTGGGGGGCAGGAAGAAGAGATACCTAGACCAGCTTTCTGTTGGCTTTTATGCAGATAAAGAAAAGATGCAAAATGGTAAGTAACACACCACAGAGAAGGATATACAGTTATCAAAACTAGAGTTGTAGCTTTCATTTAACGTCCTGAAGCATATTAACAGCTCTCTTCAGTCTTTAATAGGGTAAAATAAAACATGGAAGTCCTTTAACACCGAGCACAGAAGTCAAGCTGCTCTCCTGGCAAAGCAGTTCAGTTTCCATGCAACTGAGTGATGCCACCAAGTGGTCAACAAGTGCACCAGCTGCTTCACAAGTACAAATTCTGGATTAATCTTCAATGAACACAGTACTCCCTGTGCAGTAACGCTACCAGCGTGAAACCAGGGCATATGCCACTGAAAAAAGTGCATTAATTGAGAGCAATAGTGAAACATAAAGAGGCGGCCTTATTTTACACAGGACAGATCAAATACAGCCCTGTAGCTCCTCCAAAGAGGTGAAGGATCTCAGAGCACATGCAGCCTTATAGCCAATACTCTATTTCACAGCTGAGTATTGCTTGGCTTTGCGCTTGGGTGGATTGGGAAGACTGACCCAGTAAAGACTGCATAATGTATTTTAACAAGTTGTTTACATTTTTGTTTGTTTTGAGCTTTTTGTTTTTAAGACAGTAATTTAGAAATTCAGGTAAAGATATGAAAGAGAATTTAAACATTTTCTAGTTTGTTGTTGTAGTTGTTGTTTTTGTTTTTAATACTAAAAAAACAATTAAGTAGTACCTGACAGTAAGCTACCAGAATAACTGTACTTTTGACAACAAAATGTAATTCCATTAGTAATGTTTTGCCTCCAAGAATCAGAGCTTGGCATGATGTTTAAAACTGAATAAGCATTTCTGGTAATTTTGAATGGCACCTGGTTTTACAGAACTACTACTCACAATGGCATCAATACTATTTTAAAGCACTAGGTAGAAGTGAACCCTCTCCACCCCAAGTTCTGAAGTAGAATTAACCATAAATCATCTCAGTTATTTGAGGGGTGCAGTAACTGTGTTCTTTATTGAATACCGCATATTTGACTTCCACTCCTAGCAAGTTCTTCAATAACTGTTTTCTTTTGCCCTTCAGCACAGACAAAACTCCATTTTCTCACCCTCCGCTTCTTTCACCTGCCTTTAATTACATATCATAATGATATAAAAATATTTTTTCCACACCTTCATTAGCATTCAGCAGGGATGTCCAACTTTGCCACCTCCTTTGGGACTGTTCTGTATGTACACGCTGAGTATTATTTTAACATCAGCACGGTTCAGCCTCAGTTCCGGCATGCACAAAAGAAAAACACTTTCCTGCCATTTACAAAAAGCAGTCAAACATAGCAGCTCCAGACAAGCTGGTAAAACCTCCCAGTTCTTCGGAACTGAGAAACTCATTTGGATTCCAAGCAGTATTGACAAGCAAAGAACACGCTAGCCCTGCCTGCTTATCTAATTAGCAGCAATGATACATATACAAAAAGCACCAAGAGAAATCTTTTTTTTTTTCTTTTTTTTTTTTCTTTTTTTTCTTTTTTGCACTTCCCCCTTTAAATGGTTCTCCTTTGTATCCTGCCTTATGCTGAAAGCAGGAGGGAGGAATATCCGTCTAAGCATCACAACATTGCTTCTGAACCAGCTGCAAAAGATTTTCATTCCCTTGTTTCCCCAGCACGCTGGGAACACGTGCTGTTCATGGCACGCTTGTACTCCCCTGGAAAATTCTGTGTGATCCCTTCTCCATAACTGATCTGCTACTGTGCTTCAGGAAAACACCTACTTCAAAATGACAAATTCAAACTAGAACAAGGCAGCATTTCACTTTCACTGACCTAAACTTTAAGCAGGAGACTTTGAAATGAGCGTCTGGGGCATGTATAATACTATCAGAGCTGCTGTGTTAAGACAACTAAGTATTATGAGACTCAGTAAATTCAGAAAAGCTGTAGTCACTTCCACGTGTGGTCAGCAAGTTTCATACTCCAGAGGCCAGCCCAAGACATGCACATCCTTAGGACTTATCATTACCATTCCTGATTCTCCCCCAGTAGGTGTTAGTTCTACCAGCAAAACAGACAGCAACAGCACGTAAGCCATTCGAGACACCAGGAAGCAATTTGTGTGGCAGGGGAAGGGCGCTCATGGTGAGGCAGCCAGCTTTGCCAGCAACATGCATCTATTTATGCCAACTGCCGAAAGACTTGCAGTGTTTGTAGGTCTAGCTGTGACTCAGTATGTATTTATAGCATATATTTATTGACAGGGTTTAGTGGTTGATCTATTGAAAGATCTCTGCAGCGTATCACATCCTTACAACTGCATTCAAGGATTATGCAAATATTCCAAGCCTAGCAACGGTCCAAAGCTGCTATTCCATTTTTCTAAACTCAGCTTTAAAGGGAACACTTCCTTCTTTCCTCATACATGAAACACAATGAATGTCAAAATTATTTTTGCTCAATACTCAGGAAATGAACTCCTTGCTCAGCACCAGTATTTCAAAACAAAACAAAAAATCTTTGCTTAAAGTACTACAAAATCAGTGCCATTAAAACATTCCCAATCTATGTTCTCCATGCTAAAAGTTTGCCTTTTAGCAGTTGAATAACTTCAGAAACCACCCATGACTTTTTAACATCTAATAAGACTATGCTAAATTATTAGAGCATCAGTCTGAATTTCTCTCTCTCCTTCAGCTTTGCTGTAAGGAATCAGCAGAATCAGCAGTCAAATCAGGGAAAATTATCAAAACCTACAAATTTTCAAGAGTTCTCATTTAAACACATGAAGTGAGCCAGTTGTTCAAACAAGCTTCACACCTGATAGCCCCAAATATGAAGCTTAGAACAGATTTTCAAAACATCTCAACATTTATGCACCTTTTACCCAGAGGCTGCCTAAAGAACAGGCCACTTCTTTTGATACTTAAATGCGATCTGACCTCTCAAATGTTGCATTTGGGACTGCATTTTTTTTAAATAAAAAAATAAAAATCTCAACCTGTGGATAAACAGATTTATATTATACTGTGATGCAACAGAACAGGCTTACCTCACGTCAGCACAGATACAGATATCTCTCTAATCTCCTATTATTCAAAATTGTTTAAAATTCACCTAATTATGTCTTGCACTAACATTTCTCTAGATATGAAGAGTCACTCTATGGAAAACACCACTTTGAAAACTAATACAGTAACTTGGAGTGGTGCACAGGTTTGGCAGAGGTGAATGTCTTTCCAAGCCACATCTACTACAAAAGGAGGAAGTTCAAAGAAAAGTCTCACTGAAAGGCAAATCAAGAATCATCCAGAAGTGGTCAAAGCTCACTCTTTATGGAAGAGTAAGGACACTGATGTACACAAGAGACACTGAAAACAACAAAACAGGACACAAAGGGGCACACCCCAAGTATGACCTTCACTTCAAACTTTCTTTGTAATAAAGTTGAAGTAGAAAGAACTAGAGACGATTGTATACATAGACTATGACTTATACAGGTTTCTATGGCTAACGTGTCATCCTACCAATGTTTTAATAATAATAATGAGTGATGCCCATACCACATTATTCTAAAGCAACCTAAGAATTTTCAAAAACCTGTAATTAATTACAGTGCTCACACATTTTATTGAATAATTTGAGGCAAATGAAATATGATGTATATGTCAAGCTAATCATTTAATTATAAAAAACACTACAGGATGCACAGTGGAAGTGAGACCCAGAAAAAAAAAACAGTATTTCATTTGTATTCAAGCCTAAACTGACTAATCCAGAAGGAACCACGTACAGAGGATCTGCTGCTATTAAAAACCTCAACTTCCACTGAAAGCCTGTTTCACGTACAGGCTCTGCCACTAGCTGGTAAGCAATTCCTTCAACTTCATCTAATTTTGATAACTGTATAATATAAAGTTACTCAATTAGATAATAGAGGATGACATCTATCCATAAATGTTACTACACTTCTGATTAGGTGCTACTTAGAGTATATGTTAATAATAAAGCTTAACTGGCTGTTATGTTTGCGTTCATAAAATCTCATTATAAAAACCTCCAGGTAACTTTTAGTCACACACCAGAACCAAAATAATTCTGTCCCTGTTCTCCTGCCACATGGTTAGGATAAATCCTACATGAGACCAAGGGAGCTACCAGTGCTGAGTGAGAGGAACACATCCTTAGGAGCAAACACATAGTAACTAAAACATCCCACATGCTGGGACAAGTAACGGTTGGTAAGAAATTCTGATCACACCGTCTTCAGTCTGTTTCTGCAGGGCGCTGCAACACCCTTAACCACTGTTTGCATGAAGAACTGAATTCTTCAACACAGATAAAAAGAAAATGCTTCAACTTACAAGATGCTTCTCATCCAAAAAAAAAAAAAAAAAAATCAAAAAAAAAAAAAAAAAAAAAACAATGCCAAATATCAACTAACTCCTTCCTTCTTCCCTGGGCATGCAAAGAGATTGGTTTGAGAGAAAGGAAAGGTACATCTCACATACAGAAAGAGCAAGTCATAGAAGGATTCTGCTTTTAAATATCAATTTTCTTTTTGCCAGCTACAACATAAGAAATGATTTATTAGAAAAGTGAATTTGTAAACAGAAACACCAGTACAAATGAGGATTTTTATTTATTCATGTTACCAGCTTCTCAGACAAGGCTTTAATTATATCCCTTAATATGCCTTAATTATCGGTTCATACAGATTTTCTGAGACTATATATTAGATTGTATATTAGATCCGCATGTTCAAGGGCCAGGCCAAGGGGAAAAAAAGTCAGAAACCAAATATCAAAAAGCTATAGCACCTACAGTACCTATGGCACCTAAAGCTATAACACTTCTTATAGTTCCCACACTGTCAGAAGCATTAGGGACATTTACTGTGCAAGAAGCACCCAAATTCTAGGATCACTACAGATCAAGTTAGAGTCAAATGCCATAGACAAATAACCACCACTTCTAGAGCCTAGATTTGCTGACCAGAACTATGTTATATTCGCTGTGTTGGTTCCCCTCTCCACTCCCAGTTGTCACTGCGTAATTGCTATGCTTGCTCTGATTAATTTTTTTAATCATCTTTATAAAAATCACTGTTTTATTCAGGAGAATTTAAAAAGCCACATTCTATATATACCATCTAAACTGTCACATTCTCTTTTCTTTTTTTTTTCCTTCCCCTTCCCCTGTTTTTCAGTAATTACTGAGTTGTTTTCATAAAAATAACTTGACTGCAAGAGAAAAAAATAATTATCAGTACTCAGGCCTAGAGGTGTTTTCCCCTCTAGGATCTTACCTGATTTCTAGTAACCTACAGAACCGGCACTGTGGGCTTCTAAACTTTCACTAGGCTCTCCAGAAGCGAGGAATTGTCTTTCTAAGGTTAGTTCTCCAGACACACCATCAAGGTATAGATCCTGAGAGCTCAGACATAGCAGCCTCGTTCTGCAGGCTCAGTGGTTACTACTAGCTCTCCAAGCTTCCCAATTTACTTAAAATAACCCTTTCCCTGAATTCCAATTTCAAACTCTAGACTACTGCATAATTTTTCATTCAAGGATCTCTGACAGCTGAAGTATATACCATAGATTTTGAAGTAGTCCCTGAGAGCCATTGGGCTAGCACAAATATATATATATACACATACATACATATATGTATATATAAAATAGTAATTTTATTTCTGTAGTAATATTATTGTATTATGTATGTAATATTATGTATTATTGTATGTAGTAAAATAGTAATATTATTTCCCAGTTGTCAGTCTCCTCTCAACAGCTTCATCTTCATGGTTCTTCCATGTTTATATGATATCTTCAGACTGAAGATTCACTTTTCCCCCTTTTTCTTTCCCTCTTTCTTATCTGCACCATAGAGTCTCTTCCCACATGTAATCTTTTCTCTCTCCTTCCTTAAAATGAGTGGTGAGAGACCACTGTGAAGAACCCTTCAGTCATCAGCTGAAGACCCCGCTAAGAACAGAGTTTCCTGCCTTAATTTCATTTTGGTCTTTAAAAACTGTGTTGGTTTGTTTTTTTCCTAAACAGTAATCAATCCTTCCATCAAGGGCCTTCCACATGCACAGGAGTTTTGTGGACCTTTCCATTGCTACTTCTGTACTATCACTAAAAAGCTTGTCAAAAATAAAAGACAAAAGGAAGGGAGAATGCCCATTTTTAATAGACTTTTTCAGCAGCTGCAGGCATATCTTTGTATAGAGTCCACAATCTTGGAAAGAAATCATGCATTGTAGATAAGCCAATTCTGAAGAAAGTTTCAAAATAAAATGTTTCACAAATCACAAAGCATTTTTCATAGGAACTTCACAGCAGAGCAGATCCATTTTTCCCCTTAAGGTAAATCATTCACCACTGCAGAGTTCCTACATCTTCAGGAGAGAGAGACATTGTGTTTTGCCCCTTTCTTTTCTCTTATCAAGTACACATTTGAGTACATCTCTCTTGTTTTTTGGGGGAAAAAATAAAGGTTTACAGTAGTCTATGCAATCAGAAGACTTTCTCATACCAGAGATGGTACTTTCAGACTCTTCTCGTCACAAATTCAAAGGCTTGCACATTAGCGGCCTATCTAAAAGCCTATTATTATTATTGCCCCTTTCAACCTTAGTCACAGCTCACTTATCTTAAAACACATTTTAAAGCTAGGACTATGACAGAAATTTTACCTAGATCTGTCCAGCGCCTTGGCTTAGAAAGTTGCTAAAGTCTCAACAGGCAGGCTCTTCAGCAACACAACTGCACTCTTGCGCTGAGATGCACTTTAGAAGGCACATATTTAGACACACCCCACACGTGCTCAAAAATAAGTTTCATAGTTCTGATCTTGAGCATTTTCTATAATATTTATTAAAAAACTGTACTTTGAACCACTTGTATTTTGGACCTGATTCATCTGAATAAGCAACTTCTTTGAAATCAAATGCTATTTATTCCCTCACCAGGCTGAAACTATTTTATGCAACCAGGAAAAAGTACCTCCTGGATGAGCCATGTCAGCTGATTTCTCAGAGGGGCCTTTTGTCAGAATGGCTCTCCATTTTTAAACATGATAAGAATATTTTTATGTAGTTCAAATCTGTATTTTGAGACCGCTTGTCTAGCAATGACCTTGTACATTTATTACTTTCTGATATTCCACAGGGATCAGTCTTATTTTACACATATATTTAGACTGACATGTATTTCTCAGTTTTACAAGAGAAAAGTGATTTTTTCCAGTGATAGCATGGTTCCTTAGCTGTACAGCCCAAAGCATAATACATTATCCTCAACCACAGTACCAGTGGAGGGTGGCAGTAATGCCCCAGCTTGAAGCAAGCCAAAATTTGGGGGGAAATCTAGCCTTGAGTTCTTGAGTGCTTTATGCCATACATCTAGACATGCCAGACACAGCCCAAACTCTCTGGAGACCAAGGCCAACACCTACTGTAGGGACACGTTTTATTATCTATGCAATGTAAGGAAATGCATTTCTTTTTCCTCCTTACTTTAGATTTTCCCAACCTGTTGGACTTCTATGCATGCAGGAGACCAGGAAGTGATGTACTTCTTTAACAGAGTTAAAAAATTATTCCATGCTGGATGTTAGGAGTACCTATCCTATCTTCCAAATTAAATATATGCTTGAGAAGCTGCAAGTGATCACAACTTTACAGGTAACTCTTAGAAGTCGAGCTTCTTTGAACATCAAAATGACATGAAAAAGTTTTTGTGAGCAGTGACCAAATATATCAGCTAAACAGTCAGAAAGACTACAAAAGATTATATGAATTAGATAAAAGGATGCTTGGAGTTGTAATAAGAGTATCTTCATTAGATCTCTTGAGAATGACAATTACATAATAGGCAAAACATTTCTCAACATCTATTGGTCATTTATTCATGCTTGGGTTGGCAGGGGAGCAGGGAATTGACAGTAGCTGAATTAAGCTCTCAAAAAACTTTGTGTCCAACAAGTCTGAAGATTAAAAACTCACCAGCCAGGTCACTGGTAATTCGGAAGAACATAGACACTTTTTTTTTTTTTTAACCTTACAGCACTGTTTATATGAGGGAGAAGATACTATCACAATCTCATTTTTGATATCTCTGTTATGCAAGATTGTCAGCCAAATTTGGATCTCCTAAACAGAAAGCCTATCCAGCCATCAATTTGCCATTCCCAATTTCATTACAATTATCTAAAGCAAAATACAACAAATCACAGACAACCTGCATCATAAGCATCTTTTCTGTGAGAAGATGCACTCTGAATAAAGACAACTTGTTAACCTAACACGTAACAACAATTCAGTTACACAGACAATTGATAAGCTATGTATATAGGTAACATTCAGTCTATAACCTGATTTTATAATGCACAAAAATGCATAACAAAAAGAACAGTGGTGTTTCTTATCAACCTTACCAGCTAACCTTGTCTCTGTGTTAATTAGAAGAAAATTTCCACGCTGGATGGATAACCCCTTTTTAACATTCAGGACAAGGTGCTGAGACCAAGCAGCTGGATTACACCAAGCTCCAGAAGCCAACCAGCCAATGCAGCCTTCTGGCAGCTGCAGACATCACAAGAGCACGCAGAGCCCCATGGAGATAAGCAGGCAACCCCATGAGGCACTAATGCACTGGAAAGCAAACACAATCCCAAAAGAATAAATATTTTGAAATGGCACTTCCTTGTCTGCTGACCCTTGCTGAAGGCGTTTAAACATAAAGCTCTGCAAAACAAAGATCACCCACAGGAAGTTTCATATGAAAACCATATAAAGCTTCTAAAACAAAATCTAAACAATTTATTATATTGAATCTAACCTTGAAATTTCAATACAGATAATGTTTTTATATATATATTTTTTTAAACCTAAATACTTCCAACTTTAACCTAGAGGGGTTTAGCTGACCTATGCCATGCTAGCTGGTACTTCCATTCTCAGCTGGCAGTATTATGCTACAGCTGAAATCTTTCAGCAAGTCCCCATCCCAGCAGTCCTTTCCTGGGGATCATCACTGGGCAGCACAAAAAAAAAAAAAAAAAAAAAAAAAAAAAAAAAAACACGAACAAAACACAGAAGGGTAACAGTGGTTTGGTAGCTTATGTTCTATTTGAAGCCCTCAAGGAAAGGGGTTCATGCAAATGTGATGCTGATATGCAGTGATGCCTGTATATGGATACATCCACAATGCACTTCTATCTTCCCTAAGCAAATCAGTTTTACTAAATGCCGCTGTAACACTCACCTACAAGCTTCTGCTTTCTTATACGTGTACTTGGGACAACACCTCATCTCACAAGTGCAGACTTGTTTTCTAACATATGCATATAGCATCTGTTGAAGCAGTAAGAGGTAAATTCCTCACGCACCAGGTTGTAAAGTAGAATCAACTCCACCGTAAATCCCAGAAGAGGCACATATCTCACGCAACGTTTTATATTCCCTGGGGGCTGATGTTCAGGTTGACTGCATCTCTGGGGGTGCCTTGCACAGGGATGCAGATGCTCAGAGCATCAGGCAGGGGTCATCACAGGCTCCAACAACCCTTGCCAAAGCGCTCGGTGAGTTGACCAGCCCAGAAGACGACTTTGGTCCCTTCTCCAATCACCACTGACCTTTTTTCCGTTCCTTCGTGACCTGAGCAGAACTCAGGTTGAGCCCTCAGGTTACCAACCACACTGGGCATCACTCCTGAGCCTCAGAGCAGCCTGGAGATCCTGTGGGTCTCTCAGATAAATAACAGTCCTCACATCCAACGTTTCATGCAGTCTGTGTGCTACTTGAACACACTGACAGTCACTTTTCTCAAGGGTCTGCAAGCTAAAGAAATGTTGGCAACTGAACGTCCTCTATAAACTCACTTTGGGGTGGGCATCAGCTGGCAACCACTTGCTTCAGTTCTTCGCTATGAAGCGCCTGAGATCTCAAGGGCAAGTTACACAAAGCCTCCAGCATAAAGCATTGCTTGGCCTCCTTCTATGCTTTGGGTGTGTGCCAGCTGAAATGGTGAGTGAATCTGTCAAACAATTCCCAGTCTCTGTCGTTTAGAAGCCCTACCCCAAAATGACAGGCTTTCTACTTCACCAAGAATGCCAATGTTTGTTCAGAGTGCCACAATAAGCACAGCACTTTAAGCCACTTACGCGAATCAGGACAGACAAGCTTTTGTTACCTACAGGTTCAATTGGGTTTAGCTAAGAAACTATTTCTGGAAACAGGAATAAAATTAAAATAGAATAAAAATAAAATAAAAAACAGGAAAAAAATAAAGGAGTCACAGAAATAATGTATGCAGGCAAACATTAGCAATGCCTAATTTCATATGAGCAGTCATTCCTGTTTATTTCTTTTCTTTGTGTTTTCCTGGAGTACTTGCATGAAACATGCAATAATGTTCTGTTCAAATGGTTAATATAGCATGAAGAGAAATCTGTACTTGTCATGACATTTCAGGCCCTGCACAGCAGAATCACATGTAATATTATTTTGGGCTACTGAAAGCAGAACAGCGCAGATACTATAAAAAGCAAGTGACCAGAAATCTGAATTCCTATAAACTATTTTTCATGTAAATAAATGTCCTTGTATTTCTTCTGCAGTTCAGGATCAGATCTATTTTAAAAAATGATGCATTTTTGTAGTCAATCACTGTTATACTGAACAACAGCTTAAGAATACAGTTTCTTTTGGTGCAAAATTTGAGGAGCTTTTGGTAACTTCTGTTATTCTGATTGTTCTTCTGTCAGCATTTGACTTGGCACCCTGTGTAAGCAACACCTTCACTGAAGGTAAATACGCTGAATATAACACTAGGTTTGAATATAACACTGGCTAGGTTTGCGTAGGTCAGTTTCTTTTCCCTATCAGTCACCAATACCACGTGAGTCTCCATAAAGCTTATGAAACGTTACTCTGGCATATACAAAAACCATATTCCCATAAGAGAATGTTCTTCAATATATTGCCGTGGCTTTTGTGATGAAGCATAAGGATTTAAATTCTTTATAATTTCTTAATCCTATCAAATACAGTTGTGGATTTTCTAATTATCTGTACAGGAGTCTCATCCTTAAAAATATAATAAATAAAAACCCTACTAAGCTCCTGAGCATTCAACATGTTAATTTGGGGAATTAAAAAAAAAATTCTTGCTGGCTGTAAGTCTTGACTCTGCATCCAGTGAAGTTGCAATGACAAGATCTCAACTGCTTTCTCAGTCACCATTATCCCTCCTTCAATTAGGAATCCTTTTTTACACAACAATTCCAAGATTCTGCTCTTTTTCACATGATTTATCAGCATTTACTTCTGTCTGAACACAGAAATCTGTTTCATGTATATAGTCACAAAATACAGTCATCAGAAAGGAAAGAGGAAAAACACAACAGTCCGAATGAATTTGCGTTGACCTTTCTCCAGTGACACTTGGGCCCTTTTTTCATAAACCGCAATAGAGTTGGGTAACTCGTTATTTCTTCATGGGCACAACTTTGCAAGTCTCAGCACTGCATTTCACCTGCCATTATGCTACCCACCCACCTGCTTTTGCTGGGAATCACTAAATTGGCGTCACCTATACATTTTTGCCACCTAATTGCGCTTCCCTATTCCAGATTAGAGATGAGAATATTAAACACTATTTATAGTACAGAACTTCTGGGGATCTCAGCATTAGGTTTCTGCTGTGCTGATCATTCCATGCTTTGCATACTTTTTACAGACAGCTCCCTAATTACAACCGCTGCTCACCTCCATTCCCCCTTTCTCCAGCACTGCTTAGATTTTGCTCCTGGCTCCTGAGAGGATTTAACAGAGAATGGTTTCTTCCTATCTACCTGCGGTAGCACTGTCTAAAGACTGTGAAAAATATCTATACCTTAGAGCCAATGTTTCTCCATGTGAAGTTCACATTGTTTTGTAAAGCCATGTGTTTAACTCGGTATTGCATTGGAAAATTATATTGTGACTTAGTAAAAACCACAAGCTCTTTAGTAAGATCTAAGAGGCACCGCAGCACTCTTATTTTAATGGAATTTCATTCTCAGTACTACAGCAAAATATCTAATAGCTGTTCCTTGAAAAGGTAACCAACAAAAAAAATAGTGAGATGGTTATAAAGCTAATTCTGCATCTTTAAACATTTAGTAGCACCAAATCTTGCTACCTCTAGGAAGAAGGGAGAAAGCAGCACAAATATAAACCTGTACATGGACTTTGCATTTCATCCATACTGAGCACCTTACAGCTGCGTCAGCTCCTGGAAAGCGAGCTATGTCACTCTGAAGTCACTTGGGTTTTCCAGTACTACACCACACTAAGCAGCGCAGGCAAGCTTGTAAGCAGCACGTATTTCACGACTGTGAGGCAGCGCAGGAGGTCTGACGTTCTGGTTAAGTCTCACGTGTTTCTGACACTGAGTTTATGCAGTAGATATGCCTGCATCAGGTCTTCCCTTTGTAGGCAAATCCTGAAAAATGGGATGGAATTCAAGATTCACCAGAGCCACAGAATTCACCCTACAAGCCTGTCTCATTTCCTAGGAAAATGATATCACATTAAAAAAAAAAAAAAAAAAATCTGTACAAAATCCTGTACAGAGCCTTTTGAACAGGATTTTCAACCCCGTTATTCACCTGAGAAAGAAGGGGGTGTAACTTCCCCCGGCAGTACGTCTCCACCTTTATGTATGCCGCATTAGGATTTAACACTTAAAACTGGAAATGAAGGTTCTTTCCCATGGCTGAAGCAAGAGTATACCATGTACTGCTTAGCATTGGAATCAGAAGCCTCATGACTCATTTCTTATACCCTCATAAGAGGCTTTAAATGGAAACACAAGTTCAGGACATGCAGATAACCCTTTTAAATGGTGAGTGATTTATTAAACCATAATAAACTTTTACAGTGCTGCTACTGGTTTCAGAGGAAGTTTTATATTTCAGTTGGATCATGACTGTACTGAATTTTTTTATTTGAAGTATTTGTCGTGGTTCAGCAAAGCATAAGGCGATATATGTATGTCACAGACCTCAGTATTTTCTCCCAACACATTAATGAAGAGCATTAACTACTTAAATCATACTTCTAAGAATTAACTTTGAAGAGACTGAAAACAAAAACAAAGTTTTTTTTTCTGAACCAAAGAGCAGAACCACAGTCCTCATTTTTCTGAGTTCTTATTTTACTGCCTAAGCATCCATATGAAATAAAATCACTGGGTTTACATACACCACCAGATAAAACAACCAGCAAATAGTGAAAACTGAGCCTTGCCACAGCATCAGGTTCCTGCCTTTGGGAGGAGCACCTTGGAGTTTGTGTGGCTAATTTTGCTGTTCGATATACCAATTATATCTTGCACAAAAGTATTCCCTTACCCCTCACAAAACACTTTTCTGTTTGCATTATCTTTGCTGGACTGGTCATAATGCCCTCTCAATTTCAGAATCAGAGAACACAGAATAGGCATTCATATAATTTAATCTTAGAGCAGCTAAAATAGGCTTACTAGTCAGATCTATAACAAGAAAGACAAGAAGAAAATCAGGACGTTACCCATCTATAAAAATGAAATATTCATATACATAATATTTTTATACAACTACATACCTGAAAATATGTGTGTGTATATGTATTTCCAAGTCAACTGACTTACATAATGCTCCCCTGTGAACATTAGTAATTCACTATTTGTGGCCTGTGCACTCAGCCATAATCCAGCTACAAAAAATCCACTGTCAACAGTTACAAGCAAGGACAGTAAATTATCCCTGAAGAACCATGCTACTACTCATTTTAGGAAAGAAGGAATATCAGGTAGTCCTTTAACACACATGGAGCAATTATCCAGAGGGACAAGAGGCTTTCCCGTCTTTGTTCAGAACAGACAACTTTTAAGACACCCTTAGAAAATAGGCATGCTATTCTTCAGTGAGCTACAGCTTGTATTATATTTAGTTTGTTGTGAGGATGCCAAAAAAAACCTGTTGCTGACTACTGCCACAGCTTTTTGTCATCAGCAAGACCCCTTACTTCAAAACACTAAACCTGAAATTCAAAGGCTCCCCAAATCACTGAAAATTAGGGTGTTTGACTTAGGAAGAAGACACCGAATACTTCGGATATTTTATCTGCTACATAGGTAAACGATGATCTGAATATATTGACTCTTTAAAAAAAAAAAAAAAAAGACAAGAAAAAAGACAAAACCAAGTCCTCAATCCCCATCTTTGCCTCCCTTCCTCCCTCAGCTTCACATGACTAATTCATCACAGTTCAAAATTTGTCTTCAACAAAATGGATCAAGTCCTGGGTTTAAACACATCAGCGAAAGAAGAAAGAGCTAATAGTAAGCATGCATTCTTTATGGCTTAACATTTTGGACTAGTCCAGATGGTGTTAGATACCTGAGTGTAAAGTACTTCCTTCTCATTACATGCTCTTGAAGCTGAATGAAAATATAGGTTGTAGAAATTTATGCAGTTTGAGAAAAAAATTAGAATAACACCTAGATGCAGGATAAAATTCATCCCCCATTCGACCTTCAAAATTTTACTTAAACACAAATAATTAAATTCAATGTTATTTTCAATTTTGATTAAAACCAGAAAAACAAACAAACAAACAACAACAACAAAAAACACTATCCTGAGATACTTTTTTGAAAGAGCAGCAACACTTGTCTACCAACAGATATTAGATATCATGTATAAAATATCCGGCTATAACGTAGAAATGAGGAAGCTGACCTAGTATGCCAGTCACAGCAACTATGTCTCATGTACATTGCTTTGCTGGTATTATAAAGTATAAAATTTAGACTACCTGGCAATGTTTTGCCCCCCCCCCCCCCACCTCCCCAAAGCTGTTGGTTGCGTTGCTGTTCAACTGGCCATCACTTTGAAAACTGTTTCTCAGCGTTGGTACCAAAACAGTTAATTCATATCACAGGAAGCCTTCTGTTCTCTTAGCCTGAAACACCACACCAAGGATTTGAAAGAAAAAACAACACATATTGGATGGCAGCAGTTTAGAAAGTGACATCTAAATGGCGCAACTTTTACAGCCTTTTTTTAAACCTCAATATTCATACTAAATAAAAATACACACACAAAGTTCAGATTCTACCTTATGTCAGATGGGTGAACAAATTCTTGCAGCTAAGACATGGAGTTACCAAAAAAAAAAGGAAAATAAATAATAGCTACTCTTAGATCTTATGACAACTGAAGACAAAGCTGAGCACCACAGAAAATCCCCACCTGGAACATGGAAATGACTGTGCTGAAAGGGATTAAGGAGCTACCTAGCCCAGTACTAGTGTCCTCCCAACCCTTTTCTTTTTAAATAAACACTGGCCGGCAGCTGGCACTTAAAGAAAGGCTCTCTGAAGCAGAGCACACATCCTGTGACCCTCCTGTCTATACTGTAATACTCTATTAGTCACTGAGGTTCTGGTGGTTTTATGCAATTAATCTGAGTTACAACTGGCTTCTGAGGCATCTTATTTAGTAGCCTACTAAAGAGATTTTTCATAACAAGTGGTGAATTTTACGTCCTTAATATTTCTTACTTTAAGTCTGTAGTAATGTGGATCATCTTTTCCAAAGCCGATTTTGTGTTAACAAACTGCAATTTTATAGTGCTTTCCATGGAAAACTACTTTTGCTCATTTTAAATCCTGTCCTGTTTCTATTGCACACCTTACTGCCCATGCTACAAAAAAACGGGTAACTCATTCCCTATTCATATTTCTGTACCATCCATGATTTTATATACTATTATCATATCTTCTCATGCAGCAGTCCTAATCTATTGTGTTTCTGCTCCCTTACAGGCTGCTCCACACCTCTAACCATTCTTCTTGTCCTTCACTGAGATTTTATCAGTTTTACTGTGACCTTTGCAAGACAGGGTCACCAATTCTGCATACAGAATTTGAAATGCAGATGTACACTTGAAAAATTAGGTTTTCTATTTTGTTCTCCATTCCCTTCCTTAGAATCCCTAAAACTTATTTGCCATTTCTTACTGCCACTAAGCATTCAACTGGTGTTTCCAGAGAAATGCCGACAATAGATCCATGCTCTCTTTCCTGAGCAGTAATAGCAGTTCTGGAATTTATTACCGTGTACATGAATGCATATGTATTCTGTGCAGGAACACATACACAGTATACTGCAGCAGGAAATGTTTCTTGACAGCCTTGCAATGCTATGAAAATAAAACGCCCAGAAAAGCACAATCTGTCATTCCAGATCAAAATAGCAACTGAACTGCATGCATCTTCCCATCCCTATGTCCAATCCCCCAAATGATGATTATCCATAAAAGCACACATAGGGAACTCCTTTCTGTTTTTAACAGCCTCAAATCAGGAGGACAGGCATCTGCAGATTGGTTAGCACTCAAAAAGCCATCACCAAACATAACACGGGTATGTCCTCACCAGCTAATAGGTGAGTCACCATCAGATGCCCTTCCTACCGCATTGAGCTTGTTGTGGGTTCTCATTTCCAGAGCCAAGCATCTCACACTGAGCTCAGCTCAAACAAACTGCATCTGAGCTCAAAGAGAGAAATAATGTGCTGTCATCTATATGAAGGCTACAGTGCGTGGGTATTACCAGGCTAATTTCCAGCCTTATCCAGAGTACCCTAAAAATCACTAGAAGCCTCCACACCTAGCACAAGAATTTGAGCTTCAGGCACTTCCAGGGTATCTTAAGAAAAAGCTGGGTGAAGGTTACCACACAGGTGTTCTTTTGGCCTGCACAGGGCATGTGAATAGCACATCCAAGCTCTGACAAGACACTTCTGCATCCAGGCTGCAGATAATTTTCTGTCACCTTCACGTACATCTTCAATAAATACCTCAAAACCCAGGAGGACACTGGTGACACGTGACAACGGGCACAACTACGCCTGTTAACAAACACTTGATGCATACGCCAGAGAGAGCAGACATGAATGTATTTGTCAGGAACACAGGAATACAAAATATATTCTGGAGAAATGCAAGACCATGAAATTCTTTTAAACCCTAATAACTACAAATAAACACAAGTGTGTTCCTTAAAGAAATAAAAAAATAAAAAATAAAATTAAAAAATCTGAGCTACATTTAAATTTATCTTCTGCAGAAAACATGGTGAACATCTTTACCTGTCTCAGTGAAATCAAACAGCATATTATGAGGCACCAGAAGTTATTTCCTTGCCAGGTTTTTCTATTTGTGTTTTCTGATTGTCTAGGTGCTTTTTCATTTGCACCCAATTGAGCACTGCTACACAACCAGTTCCTTTGTACTGACCTGCTCATCTGCTGCAATAACTTTTTTGTTTTCCAGTCGGTGATTCCATCTCAGAGCATCTTTCATCCTGTTTTGCTTCTTTATTCAATTTTACAAACTTGCCGCTGCAAATTATTTTCACAAATAGAGAGTGATTTCTCTTTACATTAGCTCTCCGTAGCTGACTTGCTCCAACAAGGCGCTCAGCAATGCTGGGGCAAACAGGGGAAAGCAACGGCACAGCAGCAAACGGGAAGTAATGAACTCGAGAGCACAAAGTGAACTGCATGCTGACAAAAGTAATACTCATTTTACAAGCCATAGGAGACCAAGAAAGCTTACTGTAGGCCTAAGTATCTCAGAAAAATGTTTCTTTAACATATTTTATAATCTGTACTTACAGCATAAATCCCCTGTTCTTCACAGATAATTTAAGGAAGAGAAAAGAATAAAGTGGGACATTTTGTGTTATTTGAAATGAATGAAAAATACCACTGCAGTAGGAAACAACTACAGAGCCTGTTCTAAACATTAGAAAGATGTACAACCTTAGCAGGATCTAAAGAATAGGCTATACGTAATCTTGTTGTCTTCAGCTTCTGTTTATCTGTTGAAGCATCCCTATTTAATGGCCACTATATACTCTCTAATTCAGAGAATGCCAGGAAGTTAAATTAATCCTTAAATTGATACTACCAGAAAAACTGTCTTGTGCTGTAAACAGCTAATGGAAAAATGTTTTAGGTTCAAGGACATAAGATTTCAGGTTTGCTTCATAGCGTTAATTTCTTGCACCTCCCTACATCTGTTTTGTGCATCCTGTGCACTTTTCAAGCAGTAAAGAAATTCATACTCATAAACAGAGCTGGAGGCCTAGCAGATACTTTCTACCATCTCCAACCAGTCTTCTAATCCTAACTGGGCATTACCCCTCTTTCCAGGAGCTTAAAATACTGTACTTTTTGAAACTCTTCTTTTTTTTATTTCAACCTGAGTTGTTCCATATTCAAAGTTCAAGAAGGCTAAACTATGTCTCTGTGCAACGTGGTATTTCTGTCTGTTTTTCCTTATTGGAATAGCATCTCAAGAGCATGTGGTTCAACTTGTATTACCCATCAGGGTCAGCTAGATTCATATCAGAACCACCAATAATGTCCTCTAGTAGTTGGCACTACTTCAAAATGAGAAGATAGCAAACAAAAGGAGCACACGCTTTGTCTTTCAGGAGCTTCATTTGTTGAAGACATCAACAACGGGCTGAAAGTTTATTAAGGTTGTATAATTACGTTGCTCATAGGGGATACATGCTGCACGTACAGCTTACAGGGTTGCAGACAATGTATAAGCAACGCTACGTGGAAGAGCTGGAGTGAGACAGACTGAACGACAACTCCACCCAGTGAAGGACGAAGGCTGTCTAGGTGATGTCCCGAGGGCACGGGGTTTATGCAGGTACCATATGCTGTGGAATAAACTCATCCGCAGCTGTGCAATGCATCGTTAAAATAAAACTGACACAGCTACATTTTTAACTAATAGTGTGTCTTTGGACACTCGTAGCCATCTGTCTCACATCAACATTATAAGGCTTATTCATAAAAATCATTCATTTTTAAAGTCTTCATCACAGTAACACATTCTAGTGGAGGGCTAGGACACTGGAAATTCCTCTTGCTGTAGCACAGCAAACATCAGTTTTGTTCTTGTAGCCGCCTTTCCTGAAAGCCTCAGAATCATCCAGGGGCCCCCAAAAGGCTATGGACAGACAACTGAAAGTCACGGCTGCAAGTTTATCTAGTTTAGGGAAATGATAGGGAAGTGGCAGCTACAACTGTAAGATGGATGGACTGTTCAGCAGCCTCCAGTAATCAGAAGAAAAACAAGTTAGATTGGAATTACAAGAACTACTTTGAAAATCAGATTTAGTTTATTTAGCTTAGAGAATCTTTTATTTTACCATCAAAAAGGTTGCAATATTTGGATTAAGAGCTGTATGAACAAGATTTTTAAGTATGTATTTTTAAATAGGCTTTATTATTACACATCATAAGTGGTTTAATAACAGTATTAAACATTTAAAATTACTGCTTTAAAATATTTAAGATATAAGGCTTTCTGTATTTTTTTTTTCTTTTTTTAGGGGGTAGTAGTGTTTGTGTTTTGCTGGGTATTATTATTATTATTATTTGTTTTTAAAAGTCATTACCATTCTGCCATGGGACACACTGATATATTTAAAATAAAAATAAAATGAAGATGTAATAAATCTTGCAGATTCACTGGTTCTTGGTTCTGTCCAAGTGACTTCAGCTGAGGCACTCCACTATCCATAACAGAGCAGACAGCACCTCATTATCAAAGCAAAAGCAGCAAAACCCATAAATGCATACCTATGTAAATACAAATTTAGGGCAGTAATTCCAGAACTCAAACTTCCAGAAACTTGTGGCTTTAGGAGTGCAAGCAGAGACACCATACACAGCAGCTAATATCCAGGCAGGAGGTGATCTACAGTTTTAAAATGAGATTTTACATAAATGATGGGAAACAACGGTCTTAGGGATTTCTGGTAACCAGCCCTTATCTCACCACAGCTTGCAGTGGGTGCTGGAGGATTTTGGAGGGCAGCAGCAGCTACCCTGGCCCACCACACAGCACCAAGGACCAGGTGGGCTCTTATCAGTTCAAATGCAGCATCATCATGTTCTTGCTTCCTGCAGCCTCCCCAGTGACAGCACAGCTGTGTTCTGCCCAACTATTTTCCAAACAGAAATGTAACTTTTATTCTCTTCTGGCCTTTGCAATAGGCATCTGGAACTCAGTAATACTTAGATTCTCCACAATAAGCTACGTAAGGTTTACCATCATTTGCACATAAGCTGTCAATGACCAATTGGTAAAAATCTAACAGAAAGCTATTTAGAAACAGAGATAATTCCTCCTGTAAAAACCTCATGCCTTCATTTCACTTATTGGAAAAGAGTACAATAAATATAAAGACTAATGTTTTTAAGGCTAGAAGTATATAATTATAGTCACCTTGTTTATCTGCTGCATCACATTGCTATGAAGTGTTACCAAATGTCTCTTGCATAGTTTAGGCTTCTAGGATTCACCACGTGCTCAACTGCACAGATCCAATGTTTTGTCCCTTTTCCTGTTTCAGGAAGTCTCTTCTGTTTTAGTCTCATTTTTTTCCTAATTTCAGTTTTCATTTTTTTTTCCCAGGTTTTTTCCTACAAGAGCTCTCTGCTACTAGAAATATTTTCTCAACATCATTACAGAAAGACCGTGATAAACTTTTTTATTTTCTGAATCAAGTGAATCTTTTTAGTTTCTTAGAAAAAGAGAAGCAGATGTCAAGTCATCCTTGTAGTATTTGATTGAACATTGAGACTTGCCCACATCCTTTATGAAGCCCACACAACCGAACAGCACGTTATATTTCAAGGCGATTTACAGTAACACCCTGGGACTAGTACTGATTCTCAATGCACTTCTCTCATAGCTGCTGTGAATCTCTAGGAGCTTATATTTAGAAGTCATAGAAGATAATGACCCACATTGTTTACTAAGCTACAACTCCTTAAAAATACTCCTGTTGTGCTAGTACAATACACAACCTACTTTCCTAGGAACGTGAGTTCACATCACTTAATACAACTGCTGAACAGAAAGATTTTTTGCAACATCAGTAAGGTATATCTAAATATCATCCCGAGTTCAGTAAGGTATAGCTAAATATCACCCCGAGCTCCCAAACTTGAGTTTGCATATTTGTAGAAATTTCCCACGTGATTTAGCTTCTCTGTAGATGAAGTTCCAGATATAATACAGAATAGCCAGTAATAGGAAACATAGAAATTAACTACTTCTTAGTAAAAGTTAAAGTTAGTGAATTTCTGTTATCAGATCCTATTTACTCCTTTTATCTTATCGTCCATGCCAAGCTAAGCAGAACCAGGCACACACACAGTCTCACTGACTTCAAAGACACAGCTCCGTATTGGTGAGCACAGGACATAAAACCATAGCCAACTCACCCATTCCTAACCAATTGGTTATTTTATTTCTCAATGATTCCCTCCCTTCTTTGCTATATTACAGTTATTCGTGTTCAATGAAGCTGTGGGCTGTCTGTACTCTCCCAGATTAAGAATGCCAAGCAGGGTGTAATGTACAGGAAACCATCTCAATTACTGAAGTCAGTATTTTCCCACTGTTCATCAGGATTTATGCACATCTGAACTCCAAATACCAATTAGCTTTGTCTTTCAGTAACACCAGCATCCATCAGTCAGGGAAAAACTATGTGAGAGAAATGCCAAACTCATTTTGTCCATAATTAATGTGAATAGCAAGTCTAGTCTATCAGATGACCAAAGAAATCCAAAAACTGAGAAAAAAAGTTGCACGTTCCCAGAACGGATAGTCACAGCTCTGCAGGTCTGCATATACTAATTACGATGCAGCACAGGAAAAGGTCAACTTCAGAAATTATACAGAGAATTAATACACAGTGACCTTGCCATTTTCTTTGATTTGATTACATGTACACTGCCAGGGGAAGATTTAACGTACTGCATTTCATTCATATTTGTCAAACATCTCTTACAGAAGAAACATTAATCCTAGGATGCATTTATTCAGAGAGAAAACTTAAGAACTCATTTGTATGTTAAAGAAGGCAAGGATGGAGGTTTTTTTCCCCCTATTTTATTAATTCTTTTTGTTACTGACTATATTTATCAACGTTGTTCAACCATGATATAACAAAAAAGATCCATGGAAACAGCAGTCTTCGTGTTTTTATTCCTCATGACTGTACAGCCTACTAAGTGATGTTTGAAACTCCTCTGCACTGCTTGAGCTCCTGGTGCCATGGGGCAGGGACAGCAAAAAACCTGCTCATCTGCCCCAGCGGGCAGATCCCTGGAGTACAAAGGGAGTTCGGGGTGGGACGGGGGGATAATTACTGGTAGAGGGAACAACAGGACAGTTTGGGGGATTTCTTGTCTTGGGGTTTGTTTTTGTTTGGGGGTTAGGAGGGTGTCTGATTTTGAGATTTTTTTTTTTTTTTTATGGAACTAACCCAAAAGCCCCAAAGCAAGCCTTTTTAATTTTTCAATTAATCTGAATTAATTAGAAGAGGAAAAAAAATCTATTTCCTAAGTTTCACTATAAGCATCTGAATTTTCTGTTATTTATTGTTCCCTCCAGCCAGGATTCAGATTATGTTTTTCAACATCCATCTTCTGATCCTATTTTTTATCCACGTCTAATAATTTTCAATACTCCTTTGTGTTATTTAACGATTTTCCTCTGTATTGGAGCTACCACGGTTCGCTACCTCCAGATATTTCAGTTTATATTCTTCATTTTCTATGTTATTAAACATCAGAACACATATAGCATTATTCCCTGTGTAGGCATTTCCCAGAGCTCCAGCCATATCCATTTAGCATTATTCTTTGTTTACTGTTGCTCTGCCAACTCTTAGATCATATGGCAGCATCTCCATCACAGTCAATTTGAATCAATTTTTTGAGTAGGATTTTATGAAACAGTATCAAATACTTTACTAAAACCCAAATATATGACATTTACTCCATTCCTTTCATTCACCAAATTTGCAATTCTATCAGAAAGGTAATCAAGTTTGATATGCTTTTCATGCCATACTTTAAACTTTCACATTCTCTAGCCAAAACATATTCATCACACTGTCCTTGCAAAATGCAGCATCACCGTGCTACATGCAAAGCTAACGACAAATAGTTTTTGGTCCCAGAAGTAGAGCAAGCTTAGCTGTGTGAGCACAGACAGGACTTGTTCAGTTCTCATCTCCCACATACGATAGCTGACCTCTCATTGTGATCTAGCACAAATACAAACAAACACGGGGTAATTAAGCTGCCTTTGATACAATCTGTACAACATTATATAGTTCCAAAATCCAAAGCACAGAGCTGTATGCAGTCGGCTTCAATACCCACTTGGCTCTGCACCCTGGTAATTCTATGCAGCAACTGGGTCCTTTAATGAGCAAACACCAACTACATTTTTTCCTCCCAAAGCCAGACACCATGGCTGCTTCTGAGGTCAGGCTGCGAAAACAGTGGAAGCAAGACAAATTATGGATGTCTGTTCTCATCTGCTGGCCTCTCTCGTTCTTGGCTCTGAAACACATGTTATGATGGCTAGGGAATCGCCCTCACTCAGCTTGCACCTGGAGGCTTCTTATTTGATTCAAATTTCAAATATAATTAGAGATGCACACTTATTTTCCAGCATGTATTTGGCACTGCAAAAATGACAGGCTACAACCACTGGACAACAGGCACAGACTGGCTGCTGCCATGCAGGGCTTTAATCCATACTTCCCCACCTCCCAGTTACACCAGCATAAACCCTTTTACTTTAAAAGAATAAAGGGCTTCCAAGAAGCAACCAACTTTCTGCATAAGCAGAATAAATCAGGCCTCAAGTCCCATTAAATGAGGCAGATCCTCAGGGGGATGGATGGGTAGATTATTAGGCATAGATTATGGGCTTTTCATACTACAGGTTTAAATAAAAATAAATAGGCAAAATAAATCCTCAAAAATTAAAACAGAGATCCCTCTATTCCTCTAGAGCTCTCTGGCTCCTCTGTCCCACTCTACTCTGGCTGTTTTCTTTGTGATCACTATATTCAAGTGTCCTTACAGGGACAACCACCCCAGCCCACCGTAGGACACTCCTCCCTTGTGAGAACTACAAGCGCATGTTAAGGTGTGCAAAGTATGTCATGGTGTGCTACCTGCAGCAGAACTAGAATTATAAGAAAAGAACCAAAACAGCAGGAAAGTGCTCACTGGCCTTGAGTTTAATAAAGATTCCTCCCCCAAACCCTAGAAAATAAGCCTTGCTCAACCACAGTGCAACCAGGATGCAAACACACCCAGATAACAACTTTCCATGGCAATTTTCTTTTGCTTGTTGTACTGTGAATTTTTTGGTGACAATTTTCCCTGCCTCACTGCTGGGCTGTAATCTCTCCGAAGAGAGAACCACAACGGTGCTACTACGCAGACACAGGAAGAGGCAGTCCTCTCTTAACAGCACACCTCACTAGACCAGCTGTGGCCAGAGCACGGCACGGTGACAGTCTCATGCAGCAAGTGCTGCTGCTCCTCCTTGCTCCCTAGACAGCACACCTCACTCAGGCCAGTGTTCACGCAGAGAATCTTCCACATGCACACAGGTGGCAGGTCTGAACCGCGGTGTCAGACTCCTCTGCTCCGAGGCGATGGGCTGAATTTGGCATCACTGCTAGAGGTTTTCTGAGAGCGCCCACACAGCACGCGCTGCCTCTGCGCCTTGCGCAAGCCATGGTGCAGCAGCAGGCAGCTTGTTCCTGCCACTCCACGGGCTTTAACTGACTGCTCCTAAACAAACACGCACACACTCCCTAATCTAGGAACATGCCCATCTGTCTGAAGGTTGTAATTGTTTCTTCTGCTTTTAAAACACTCACTGATGATACCTTTAAGTTGTTTACATACAAAAGATTAAGAAAGAAAACAAAATGGATTTCATAATGTTTGGCATTGATATCAGGGTTGAATAGAGATAGATCTAGGAGCAGAAAATCTTTGTAAACATACTGCCACTCATGGAAAAACACATTTACAAGCAATACTCTGGCTCTGTTCAGCAGGATTAGTAGTATTACAATTAAGGGACTTATATTGAATACTGTTTAAATCAAATGAGAATCCCTATTAAACGTAAACTGAAAACAATTATTTTTAAAAGGCTTTAGCTCATCTGCCAAAAAAAAAAAAAAAAAGTCATTTTTTTACTCTCATTTTTGAGATACCTCCTTTAATCCTCAGATCAGTAGGAAACGAACTACTGAAAAAGCATTTCAGGTTTTAGGTCTGTTGTTCACACAAAGCACACAAGACATAGCAAGCAGGATCAGCATGGGAATAAAGCATCCTGACAAAGTCAGACTAGACAGTAAATACAGATTAACTACTTTTGTGCAGTCTAAAAGTACACAACTACACAGTCTGTGCATTAACCCTCTGCTTACGCATTTATCTTATGTATTCGGAAGCTGGAAGTTAGCAATGCACCAGTATCAGGCGTAATTTGGGTTGGTGCTCCATGGATACACCTGTATTATCTGCCAGTGTCCCCCAGAGCCCTTAGCTGCCCAGCCCTTGTGCCCAGCAGTGCCTTATGTGGAATGGCTTCCCAGCCTTCACTTCTGCACATCTCATCCCGTTTTAGTTCTGGGTGTTGGAACGCAGAAGATTTCACTCAGTCAGTTACTCACTGGGTTAGACAATTAAAACATTATTACTCTTCACATTAACCGTAACCCAGACTTCACAGGAGTAAGTTCTAAGGAGTAAAGCCTCTTCCAAAAACTAAGGATGGCACTAAAACTACTGAACTTCTAGAGGGGTTTAAAAAAAAAAAAAAAATCCATACAACTCTCCCTCCCCCCCAGTTTTATCGGTACCAAAGTCTTGGAAGACAGACAACAGGAAAATCCTCCCCCTTGTTCTAGAAGCTCCCCAGCTTCATACAGCACAATAGCTCCCAATTACTCACCACTGTGCCTTGCAGTGGGCTCTGTACTTATTCACTGCATTGCAAACATCACTTGTATTCTCCTTTGTCATCTCAGCTCTGATTTCAGCATCAGGGGTTATACCAAATTTCAGCCATCAGAGGTTATCCCAAATACCAGCACTTCTGAATTTAACACTGTTATTACCTTTCCTGTTCTGATCCGCGACACCCCTTTATAGCACAACATTGGTTATTATGCGTACGGCATCTGAGGTGATGGAGCTAACAGAAAACTGTTATCCACAGAAATAACTTTAAAAGGCACTGTGTGAATGCAAACAGTCCCCACATGTAGATGGGCCACACAACAGCATCTAATACAGTGCACGGGAACTGAAGTAATGATATGAACACGAAGAGACAGAAGGAACAAAACACATGCGCTGCTGATGGTAAAAAGCAGAAGCATGTCCTGACCAAAACACAGAAGGAAAAGGAGGGCAGCACCACGCCAGGACTCAGTGGATGGATTTATGTTCCTTCTGTGCCTGTTCTCCCACAAACACATGCTCATTTGCGCCTTGTGCAGTGCCAGTTATCACTGCAAGCACAGCCAGACACATCTCAGGCAGTAACGCCTTGCAGATGACAAAAGCGAGAAGCGAGAGGAGTCTGTAGCATAACGCTGACCCAGACAAATGCAAGGTTTAAGAACTGTTTAAATTAGAGACGTTTTTTTTGTGTGTGTGTGTTTTTCCTCATTTGTTTTTAACAATGCTCCACATGGGGTAACCTCACACTGCTGTCCAAGATGGAAGTGACATATGGCCACAGAGTAGTGACTTATGATAACGTGGCAGTTTCCAACCCTTGGTTCTAATGTGGAAAAAATGCAAGTTGTTTTCCTAAGCAGTAGCAGCACTTGGGATCCTAACTAATATTGAAGGGTTCTTCTGCCTTTCCTGTCTGTCTCCTTAGATATGTGTAAGGTACAGCATCTCTGTCATCATTTTCCACCATGTGGGAAGCCAAATATTCTTGTTTTCATTTCTCCCACTGAACAAATCAGCAGAGGATGGCCACTGATGTTTAATTACTGTAGCTCTACGATCAATTCTAAATGCACTCATCTTAGGGGAAGTCTTATTTTCTACCATACTCATTTGCTGTCACCCTGTTAAACTAAGGATAATGGGGTCTAGATAAAATATCTTTAATTCCATACATCACTGAAAAATACTGGAGGTTAAGCCAATTAAAAGTGGCCTATGATTGAAACCTCTTTCTTCTCCTAGTAATATGTGGGATATTCCTCCTACAGTACAGCAAAACACTCACTGCTGTTCTTCTTTCTTGCATAGACACCGTCTTAAAATATTTCTACAGTAAGGACAAAATAGCAGCTAAGCCTCATTTTTACCCATATGCTTTTATTCTTTAGATAATACTGTTTTTCCTGGTACCATACTGAAATGTTTACCCTAAATTCAGTCGAAGCCACGTTTCTTCATAGATGTCCTGCTCATTTGCTATTGTATCCTTTCACCCTCTGCTTCTAAAAGGCATACTTTTGAGCTCACCACCTTTTCATCTGGACATATTTATTGGTCCATGCAAATTCATGTTACACACTGCAATTTTTCCTTCTTCTCCAAATGCCAGGCTGACACTTGACTGGAATTTCAGCTGTAAATGCCTCTCTAAAGTATTTATGATTTTCTGTTCTGTCCTCAGGATCAGAATGCTGCCCATCCTTCATTCTGGACTGGGCACCTGTCTCTGGTTGGCTAAGTTTTAGCATTATCAAACATTAATTGTGGGTTTTCCACAAACCCGGTATTATGTTGTTGCATTTATGAACCCCAATTCATTTTCTTCTCCAAGACGCATTGTTAAATAATCTCAGAACTCAAGAGTAATGTTTTTTTTAGTTTTTGTCTTGAATTCTCACATCTTACTTTTGAACCTTTTGTAATAGAACAGTTCGGTGGGAAGGTACCTTCAAAGGTCATAGAGTCCAGCTACCTGACTACTTCGGGGTCAACAAAAGTTACTGAGGGCAGTGCCCTTGACCACTGGCAGGAACGGGACACCAACAACCTTGCCAGGCAGACAGCTCCAGTTTTTAAGTCACCCTCATGGGAAAGCAATGCCCCAACCTGACCAGCCTGTGCTCCCCCAGCACAGCTCAGTGCCATTGGTACCCATGGAGCAGAGCCTTGTTTCTAATCTCCCCTCCCTGGGGAGTCACAGTGAGCAATGGGATTGCCTCTAAACATCCTTTTGTTCTTTTCTCTCAACTAGTTTTCTTTGCTCAAGTTAACCTGAAATTACTAAAAATATTCATATTTCCCAAAGCTGCTCCTATTCACATTAAAGCTAGTCTTCTACTGTCTTGCTGTGCACCTGTTGCTTCAGACAAACAAGATTCCTTCTAACACTTTTCCAGTTGTTTTATACATTCCCAAAGAGTTTCAATTCCAATGAGACAGTTCCTCACTCCTGCCCCCCCATCATCACCAAGATTCATGAATCAGAAAGATTTGTTTAGGCTCACATCACAGTTTTTAACTGCTCAGTATAACCAGCATCAGGGCAATCCAAACGAGCTGGGTATTGCCAAGCAGTTTTGAAAGGTTCAGTACTCAACAGGGGATGAGCTGAACATAGTTTAAGTCAGAATCACCAGGAGCTAGAGAGATATTGAGGAAGTTTTCAAAACAAACTTTTATAGCTTGCTTATATACAAAAGTTGCATTTAAAAAATAAAAAATAAACAAATAAAAAGCCTTATCCATTGAAGGACTTACTTTTCCTGCAGACATATAGCACAAAAAGTTAAAAGACAAGAGCAATGGGATTTAGATCAATGCTGTAGCCCCCGAGCAGTGCAATTACAAGGAAGTACAAGCCTCCTTCAACTGCGTCTTGATGAGAGTTTAGTAGGAGTTGGACTGAACCACCCTGGCACCTCTGTGGATAGAGCTGTTGATCTCATTACAGTTTATAGTAAATGATAGACACGTCAGTAGTTACCAGCACTACAATGGCACTTGGAAAGGAAGTTTTGAACTGGAAAGCTTGGCCTCCAAGCAGCCCCTTCTCCTACAGAAGAGTTCCCGTCACATCAAAGCTGGCAAATAGTGCTGGACATGGCAATAGCGACACAGATACTGACAGATTCAATTCTATTTTGATGGCAATCCAAGATCTCTATCAGGAAATTAAATCATGCTAAAGAAATAGATCTACTCTTTTAAGAGGTCACTTTATAATTAATTATACTCCAGCTTTTAAACATTTTGCAGAGTTCAGCTCTCTAGTATAATTACCTCACATACTGCATTTTATGGCAAATATACATTGAGAAGTCACATCTGGAATGCCAACAGTGAGCATACTTTTAAGATGAAGCTTCAGTAGGTAGGTATACCAAGTATTAGCAAAAATAGGTAATATAATACTATACTCTAATGTTTGCTCCCTGGTTCAGTCAGCCAGATCTTTACTTTTTGCTTCCCCTCAAAAAGATGATTCTACTCCTTTTTTTCCTCAGAAAATGCAGTTCAAACTACTAGCTGTAGCCCAGAACTTCAATAAGAGACCAAGTTAAACCTTTGAAAAATTCTAGTCTTCCACAGGAATAATGTCCCTCCTCCACCTTATGCCAAGAGATGCTTCTTCCCCTGTTTTGCAGTAACAAGGAAATTCAAAATAATGAGACTGAAAATAGATTTTTAGTTCTACAGGAAATTCTGACATTTCAGATTGTTGTTTTTTTTTTTAATCAGAACAAAAGACTAGGATTCTAAGACTACTAAACCATATTCATTTCATATCATTACACAACAGTGGTGTAAAATAGTAAAACAAGATCTCAGAGATGAAGTATTAGCTAAATTAGTTTAGAAAAAAATGCATGTTGTGGTGAAAATAAAACTGCACTACATTGATCAAAAAGTATTAGATACGATCAGGACAAAAATGAAGACTTTCTCACCACAATACAAACATTCCTCACAATGGATTTTTACCATTTTACCATAGAACTGCATTTATCTTCTACCACTGTTTTCAGGCAGAGAGGCACCATACAGTTTTAAAAACCTCAAGGTAACACCCAGATTTCAGGGTATTCTTAACTTAGGGCAGTCTCCACTCATTTAAGATGAACGTCATTCAGCTTCAATCTTAACATGATACACAAAACCATTTAAACTAACGGAGCTCTGCACATGCAAACACTGATTTTCGCTGCCAGTGTATACGTCGTATTGCTCCCCATTTAAAGCACTGAGCACAATATTTACAAGTATTCCATAATTATAGCAACTCGTAATCCACAATTCTCTATTTCTATCCCATATTTCCTGTCTGCTGATTTAAGCAACGAGTTACACAGGAAATTTGTAGACACAACTTTCTCCACAACTGAAACCAAAATAAAACACTTCTCAGACATTTATTTTATGTGACAACTCTTGAATTTTACTACTTAATTGCAGAAGTCAACTTTTAATACTGCTTCCTAGCTGTATTAAACACTGCATTTCTGAGAAAACCCTCAGTAAAAAAACAACATTTAAGACTCTCTTTAGAGATTTTATTTGTTCATGACTACCATCCACGTTTGAGCCAGAGATCCATCAGAATTAATTCCCCTACTTCAAACGAACAGGCAGCCAGCAAACATCTTCAAGTTCCCTAAACGTTCTCAGGCGTGAAGGTACTCTCTCCATATACTCCAATATGTACCTATACACAGAGAAGTTTGCAGTTTGGACAACAAATGACCCTTGAGTTAGAGTCAGAAAAAAGTTAGCAGGCAACACAATATGCTTCATGACTCACTGAAGCCTCACGGTTTCCTTCACACAGGCTACATATTTCTCACGATCTTCAAGCCTAACAAACTAAAGGTGAAAATGACCTAACTCATTGCTAAGCTCTGGTAACAACAAAACAACCAAATGGATTTCCAGGTAAGGGAGAAAGCCTGGAAGATTTTTAGAAACTCATCTGATTCATGGTACATTAATTAGATTGTCCTGAACTTGAGGTCATGCAGGAAGATGGTATACAGGTTTGGTCCTTTTGGTCCTAATAATATAACTCAGCATCTCTAGTAGATGTGATTGAGTTGTTAGCCAGAATATTGATTTGATAAAAGACTTAAAAAAAAAAAAAAAAAAAAAAAAGATGTCAAGTTATTCACAATGAAGACGAAAAATTTGTCATTAAAGGTTGTAGCAATCTATGCAAACATCTTGGTAGTGGCAAACCTGCAAGGCACACACATACCATTTTTTAATACTACAATTAATACGCAGTGCTGTCTGTTCAGTATTAATTCACACTGAAGTAGTGTCATCTAAATGGCCCAATAAAACAGCTAGCATATAGCCTGTAAACACAAACAGCAGGCTTTTGGGATGGCCAACTGTCCTTGGCCAGGTCAAAGCTCCGATTCCATCAATCTGCGTTAAGACAGTAATGCTTATTCAGTGAAGATGCAGAGTGCACATGCTGGCAGTTGACATCTAAAGGATCAGACCCCAGAATTATATCTGTGAGAAGTATTGGGCACATATGTATCTAATCATAGGAATAAATACGGCACTCAGATTTTAAATGATGAACCAGAAATACAAGGCTACAGTAGTTAAAAAAAGCATTTTAGAATAACTGAGATTATCATGTAAATTCCACTGATTCTGAATAAAGCTGTACTGCTGTAGTATGTTTTCAAAATGCAATTTCAGAAAATTACTAACTAAAATCTAATTTTATTTTCTATATTCATATTTGGTTGAATACCTACTGTCACTATTGTCTATTAAAAAGCACATACAACAATTTTCTAAATATCTCATTTGCAAATTTTCTCTGACATTGAAAAATTCTAGTACTGCAGCTGCAAAGGCTGCTAAAATCTGCCTGGTTTTCTGATTATTTGCAGTTACACAAAAAATATTTGAGTTGCTGAACTCTTTCAGCCATATTTCTATTAGATTACAGACACTTCCTGCTCAGTCCCCCGTCCCCCCCCCCCCCCTTTCTCATTGTTGGGGCTTTAGGTTATGTAATAGGCTGTGATATAACACATTAATATGTAATATAAGCAGATGCAACATAAATAAGTTCTTATCATAGGTATATAGCACTGAACAGGATATTCCCTGGATGCTGTCTGTTCTGTCATCATATGTCCACAGATTACACTAGACGTTTGATGAAGATGCATATAATTTAAAATAAAGAATCCTTCACTAACACAGCTATAATCTCTCCTGCTCTGCTTCTTTAATCCCCCAAGATCTTTTTAATAAGCCTCTCCCACAGAAACCGATTAAAATCCACATCTTTCATATCTTTTGATTACAAGAAATAGCACAAAGTACTCCATATAAAAGTTAATTATGCATTTTAGCAAAGAGTTTCCTTTGGTTTATTTATTTGTGGATGTCCATGAAAGAAGACCAGTAGGCCAATGCATTACAAAATTTCAGCATCAACAGGAAATTACAGTCCAGTATGATTTACTGCATGACAATTCTAGTATAGGAGCTAACAAAGGAAACAGCTATATCAATGTTATTAATTAGAAACAAGTGAAATTACCCTGGAACAGTCTGAAATTCACTTAAGAGCACCAGTATTTACTTCCTATGATAGGTAAAGCCATAATTCTCCCCATTTTGGGACTTAGGTTTAAAAAAATAAATAAATAAATAAAGACAATTCAGATAATTCTACTCCTCTGTATTTAGGAGTAGAATAAACCACTCCGTGATGGGACATTACAGCCTTCTGCTAAAGAATCTACTAAGCACCATTGCAGCTTTTTTTGTATAAGAAGTCATTACAAATTAATTTTTTACTACATGCTTTTGCATTCCCTGCTTCACTTTACAGGGGTAGTAAAAGCAACTCAGAAAGCAAACAGTCCTCTAGTAGGAAATTCCGCCTGTGAGTCAATCCCACTGCTCTACACAACCTCCCTACCTTTGGGCTGAGCAGCAGCAAGCCAACTTCTTCAGAGCAGCAGCTTCTTCATAGAAATGTCTGCACATGCCTTTCCATCCCAAAGAAAATTCCATTTCAGGGAGAACATGGTGTAAAAGATAAGAAAAGGTGGGCACAAACTCAGTCACCATGCAGTCCCTGCTGCACCCAGCTCCTGCAGTCACACTGGCTGCGGAACAGAAGCTGCCAGGCAGCAGCACAGCCAGAGGGAGCGGAGCAAGGGCTTCGTGCTGGTGCTTTCCTGAGTCTTGGTAAGAGACTGTGAATTAAAAGGATGAGTCCGCACTACAAGGACTGATAACAAAGAAAAACCTAGCCATTTGTTACATCTATTATTTCTCAGGGCCTTCTGAAATCAATATCCAAATACAAGCTACACACATAGGAGAAAGTTACTGAAGTCCATACTTGTGTTTCTTTTGCAGTACAAAACCACTGCCCTCTTCCAGAGGAAGATGTATACCACAGCAGAAACTTCACCCTGAAATAACGTGCTCCTGAAATATCAGGGAGGCACGTCAAAACCGAAAACATCCACTCGTAATGAATCTATGCAAGTACAGTTCTTTGTAAACAACTATGGAAAAAGTACAAGGAAAGCAAGTTAACATCAGCAGCCTTCCCCTCCGTGTACTTCTCCTTCATTCCTTTCTAAGAACCAATCTAGCTACTCCTCGTGCTCCAGAAACATGTTGCCTGGAGGGGATCTTCACAATGTGAAACACGCTGCTGCAAAACAAACTTCAAACAGGGACAACTTGACATTAAGCAGAGGAAAAACTGAAAATGGTAAGTTGTAAATACATACAAATTAAAGCAATATCATAAAACATACCTAGGACTGTTAACTTATCAAACTTCCTTGGTTCAACAACTCAGGAGTCTCATAATGGAACCCACTGCTAATTAGCTGAAACAAATCAGAAGCTTAACGTGGTCCAGGCTGCTTAAGCTTGTGTTGCCTAGGACTGTGTGTACCCCACCATAAATTATTCTAATCCAAACACTCTGCAGAGTGGGGACTTGTTTCCATTCTCTGGTTCCAATGTAAACCCTTCAGCATCATTAGGCATGCAGCAGAGAGCAGTATTAACATAGTTATACATGCACAGGGTTATCTGCACAAAAAAAAAAAAGAAAAAAGAAAATCCCTTGCAAATCAAACCAGGTTTTAGATTATGTAGTGGCTCTACGCATATAAAAATCATCACAAGAAGAGGCCATCTCACGGTTACCTCACTAACAGTTTCCCAGTCTTCGCCTTTGCCAGCTTCCCCACCCTCAGGAAAAAATAAAAATAATAATAAAAAAATCTGTTGCCTTCTGATTCTGTGTAGGTTATCTGACAATATCAAAAAAAGGACTTCTAGAAAGATGTTCAACTCATGCACATGAAATTGTCACTTCTTACCATGGTTTACAACTCCATTTTTGATGAAAGAACAGGATTGCGAATAATTCTATCAACTCTGAATCTACACATTAATAACTCATGTACATGGCTGACTGACCAACCATGTCTGTCTCCAAAAAGAAGCTCTGCAGCAGACAGAACAAGTGTGATTAGCCATTTTTTAAAACACAAGTAAAACGGCAGTGACCCCCCATCTTCATGACTTCACCTCCAAATTAAGAGGAGGGTGAACTCCATCAGACTTCTTGTAAACCCTTGGACAAAAAAAAAAAGTAATTTAAGTGGTCTGACATTAAATATTTGTAAAAAATAATGTTTTTTGATGCATAATAAAACTAATAAACAAAGTCAACTCGTTTGCTAATCATTGATTTCACAGTGTTAAGTTCGAGATCTAATTCACAAGTGATAGGAGGAATATTCGTGTTTTGTTCCAAATTGCTGACCCAGTTTACAAAGTGTTGATGAAGAGTTATCCACATGACTGTTCCTGCTTACGTAATTCTTGGCTTCTCTCTCTTCTAAGACTACCAACAAAGTTGTTGGGGTGGCAAGGTTTGGTCAGCTGTCCTGTAAAAAGCTACCAAGCAGTACAAAATGCCTACCACGTTTCTTACAAGCCAACGATCTTATCAAGTGGTTAAAATTTGACTGATTTGATGAAATAAAAAACAATGACCTACCCTGGCAAAGGTTCTCTGCCTCATTAGCTGTCCCCTGAAGCAGCTTCTAAGTAGACAAACAGTTTGTTTAGTGCCCTGTTCCTCAAATATTTTGTCACCAACCAGGGTATTTCCATCAGCATTATGTGAGGCTGAAATAACTGAGCAAGAAAGAAATCCAGAAGAGAACAAGACCAAAATCAATGGGCCCTGCAAAACAGACTGCACACTTATTATGAATAAAATTGAGTAGTAATGAGTTTCCAAGTCTCTATAAAATCCTAATATTTGGCAAACAGTGTTCCATTTCACATTTCAACATCCTCTGGCATGAACTGTCACACTTGAATTAAACACAGAATGCAAATCACAGCCCTAGGAGATGATGCCTCTAGCTGCTTCTCCTTCAGTAAGGCGGCATGGAAATCAGCCACCACAGTGACGTAGCAGAGACCAGAGCAATCATGCTCCTCGTGGAGTGGAGCTTCTCAACCACCACTTCGAGGGCAACTCCTGAATAGTTTTTGGAGAAGTCATCGCTTGTGGCTCTCTGTCTGCCAACAGAGAGCCATCCATCTTTTCTGAGATGTCTTCCGGATCGATAGGCTGCATTGACCACCAAGCACGAGACAGCTTGATTAGCTAGGCCATCATACATGTATTTCATTGCCATCAGCTCCTGGGGGGAAAACGTCCTTACTTGGAGCCCTTATCCACACTGCAGTTCTCTGTGGGACAGCTCCACCAGCCTTGGGAATCTACAGAAACTAACCTGCATAGTGCAAATGGCAGACAACATTTCACTCGTGTGCTGCTTAAAGCTACCCTTAGTAGACAACACCATGCAAAAATGGCAATTCCATGAAAAAATGCTTTGTCCAGCAACCAACTGCCTCTCTACTGGGACAAGAATGAAACAGGCACAGTAAGAAAGCCAAAATCACGCTGGTAGAGAAAGATGGTGTACTTCTAAGTACTATATTAAGATATTCAATCTTCACACTCTATCCCTCCTCAAATCTACCAGTTCAGAAGAGTCAGACGTGTTTTCACAATAATTGATACCCAAGGATGGGAATGGAACCAAAATGTGATGTTTAGGTCAATGCATTAATAGAGTGATTCTCAAATTTTGATTGTATCCCCTTAAATTCCAAAGCTGATGCAAGACCGCATAATTCTGGAGAGAAAAAAAAAAAAAAAAAAAAAAAAAAAGCTTGCCTTCAACAGACAGTCTTTAAACTCCAAGCTGAAAATACCACTGTTATTTTCATCACATTTAGTTTACTGAACATGAAACAAACAAGAATTCTTCCAAGGCTGCTTCAAAAAGAAAAAAAAGTATCTTACTAGAACCTTACTAAGATGTAAAAATCTTGGCTGCTTAGTAGTTGTATCTCTTCTGACAACAGTTAGTTCAAATATCAGAGTGTAAGTGCGTAATGCACAACCCACAGTACTGGGAATGCAGTGCTGCAGAGTCCCTTTTGACTTCACAAGCAATTTCTAGGACCCAGGAAGTCTGTACAAAAGCAGGAGAAGTCTTCAGGAGTCTTTCATATGAAGAATTTCTCCAAGAAGCCTGACAGAGGTGTGAAAGGTACAGCTCATTCTACAGCCCACACCCCTCGGAAATGGAGAGAAACCGAGAACATGCAGACATTTTTAAATACCTGAAGCACCGTATTCTAGTGTGTGTTTACTCTTGATATTAAGAAATGAAGCAAGAAAAATACATGCGCATATCTCTAGACCACAGACCACTACCCAGAAGCAGGTATGTGGTAGCTCTACAGCATAAAATACAAACTTCCCTGGCATCAACACAGTTTTGTGTTTTTTTGTTTGTTTGTTTTCCAAATTATTTTTCAACCAAGATCTTGTATTTAGGGCCCTGCCTGAAGTGCCTCAACACATGAAACCTCCTGTTTGTTCTCTCTATGCAACATACCTTTACACCTCTCAGGGTGGTCAGTGCCACAAGATAATTCCGTGTGCGACTCCCTGCAGCCGTTCTTCAGACCTAGCTATAGCTGCTGTACAACTTGTTCTTGCAGTGAAACAATTCAATGATGCTAGCAGCACCTCCCTAGTTAAGAGAGAGATGCAGTAGTGCAGCTGGTAAACAGAGAGCAAGGGAAAGACAGGCTCTGTCGGAAGTATCAACTTCATAGGAAAAACTAATTCCTCTAACCAAAATAAATAGCCATGAAATGTTAGATGCCTTTCAACTTGGGTAGCACAAAGAAATTTTCAATTAGATATTGCACAGGGTTCAAAAGTTGAAGAAACCACATATCACATGTTTCGCCTTTAATAAAAAAAAACATTAACATTTATTATTAATGATCCTTAGTAATAAATATCTTCATCTAAAATTCTTAATTGATAGGGACTTTTTCACAGTGTAACAAGAGGAATATTTCACTTGGGCATCTGTGGCTGTGTGTGCCTTCTCACTGGGGAAAAGATTATACAGTTTAAGGAAAATACAGAAGATAGAGAAGAAAGACTCTATGTTTAGACAGGCACCTCTTTGAATACTAAATAAGGGGGGATGTTCTGAGGCTGGTGAAGTCCTTGGAATTTCCACACTAGCCATACAGCACACATAACGTCAGACCAATATTAATGAGCCAGAATAACAAGGCTGGAGAGCCTACGTATCAGAGCTTTCTTTAATGACTAGGCAATAGAACTATTCTTCAGGTCACATGTTGGTTTGTTTGTTTCTTTGTTTTAGGCTAAAAAGCAGTGAAAGTTGAATCTCTAAGGATATTCACTTTGTTTCTTGGCCACATTTAAAACCTGACCAATTCATGTACTGTGATTGATTTATCTAGGCCCATGACTGCCTCGATTCTAAGCAAAATATTACTTTTAAAATCAGAGTGCAGTTAGCAATGCTGGAAAATACGCAAAGTTACTTCCCTGAATTGCAGCCCCCATCGCTGATGTGATTTTGGGCAATGCTGAGCCTAAAGCTCTTGAGGATTTTAGTAAACTGCAGATACTGCTCCTCAAGGCAGTGGGTTGGAGGAGGATCAAACAAGACAAAGAAATCAGTATCATCAGGAGAGAGTAAATTCCAGATCTTTTCTGTGAATCCTTTGGCTTCATATAATAATAATTAAAAACTCTCTATGTGCCTTCTAGGTGTCTGTTCTCTTTCACCTTCATTCTTTGTGGTTTTATTTCCCTTGAAAGTAAAAGAACTAAGTTACCTGCAAACAAAAATATTTGCTAATGTTAATGTTCAGGCACTCCACCAGTGGAAACAAGCATGTATCTCCTCCGAGCATACCAAAAATCCCTTCTGGGTGATTATCAACACAGCTCTGCTCCAGTGAGTCATCAGAAGGGACCAGTTTCATTTGCAAAACACAAATGCTGATTCCAAACAACACAGCCATACTGACATTAGCAAACATGCACTAATGAGGGCAAATAATTGCTACTTCAATATCTAATCAGAAGATTACACACTTGTTCTTACAGGTCCTGTCTTAGAGTTTTCCTAACCAAACCAAAGGGTGTCCAACACATGCGCATGCAATTTTTATACTAATTTCTTCAGAGTATTTTTTTAATTGATAATCATTTTACTGAAATTAAATACCCCACTTTATTCCATTTAGATACTCAGCACTACACTGCAAGAAAACTAGAAAATGCATTAATATGAAGTCAGTTCCTGGGGTTTTCTTTTATGGAATCCTTAGCTAGAATCCAAAAGAAAGATGGCCTGCTGCTAATTAAAGGCACTTACAGTTCAGACCATTTTCTATATGCGATATACATTCACATTGTGCTGTCACCTTACGGAGACCTCTTCGGAGAATTACTTGAGTTTATCTTTGAACAACAACAAGCAGCTTTACTTTGGTTTTCAAAATTTTACACACCTGTCCCAAAGATAAAAAAAAAAAGACAATCTGAAGATCAAAAAATATGATTAAAAAATAGTTTCTTCTCCTCCAGTTTGGCTTTTTTCTACCTGCTTGCTATTGCAAAGCACTTAGTTTCTAAACAAACTAATGAAGGCAGAGCTTCTGTGCTCAGAGGTTTCCATTTCAATAAGCAAGGCAATTTCCATTCAAAAGATATGTTGTGTCATGCTTCCACAAAACATAAGAATGCCACTTTTCATTTAATACAAATGCCAGGTTATCCAGGTTCTTATATCTTTCCAGAAGACAGGAAAATAGTCTCAGCTTGCTCACTGCTCAGCACAGTGAGCTTCCTTGTCCAGCCTGAGGTTTGACTGCAAAGTTTAAATGCAAAGTCTGCCCATCTCCTGGTTTCTATTTCTAATTATGACCTGGCATCTCAGTTTTACAAGGTTGCTGCAACTTAATTTCTCTCTTTACATTACTTTCCTGACACAAGGTATTTATGACCCTTAAGTGTGTAAAAGACTGATCTATTCAGATAAAAGATGTTGACACACTGTTCTTAGGAAAACAAGCTATGCAACAGCCAGCTTTGTCAGTTGTGCAATGCCTCTCCCACCATGCCTTCTCCACCCACTCCTCTTGGAAGAAATATTGCAGATACCAAAGCAAAGCTACAGATTAAAATTTCATGCTGAAATTCATAAAAAATATCTTCTTAGAAAATCTCTTCTTTAAACAGCATACACAACTTGGCCAACTTGGTGATTGATAAGTCAGTTTGTTTCAAGGTGTAAATCTTTAATTTCATTTGCTGCCCTTGTTACTCTGACCCTAGCAATATTCCATAAATATTTAGGTAGCTTTCCACTAGCATGCTTTCAGCTTTTGAATACTAATGCTAGCTGTAGCGAAGAAGAAAAGGAATTGCTGTAATGGACCACAGAACTAGCTGTGAATATGTAACCTGATGTTTGTCAGGGATCCTGTTTGCTGGAATTCAAGCTGTCATTACTAGCACATGGGAACCCATCACATTCTTAATGAATTGTGAAGCTGTGTTGGGAAAATAACAAATATCTTTACCTGAATAAGCATTAATGTTGTAACAACTTGAAAAAAAAATAAAAAAATCAATAGCTGTATAAAGCCTAAGGGCTAAGAACAGGAAAACAAGACTGGCATGCATACAGATAACCTTACCAGTGAAGAAATCAAAGAGTTTCTGGTTTACTCTGCATCTCATCATGGTGCCTGACAGATTATCAACAACTTTAAAAGTATCCTTTGATATAAGCACAGTCAAGGCCCAGGGACATGACCTTCTACTACCTGTATTCCTTCATTCTGCAACAGCCCAAGCTCATTAGAGTTCAAAGAAAGGGCTTTATGAGACCATTCTTGGCAAAGCAGCAGTGTGCGATTGCATGGTGAGCCTTCCTGCTGCTCCAGCCAGAGGAAACGCAAGCTGGGGAGGAGAGTCACAGAACATCTCTTGTTCCCTTGGTCAGGGGATGCAGCACCCACTTTCAGTCTCCAAGGGGACAGGGTCATTCAGTCCATGAAGAGGTACTTGCCTGTCAGCTGGGCAGATCCCTCAGACACACCGAATGCAGAAGCAATTCTTTGCCATTCCCAGCAAACAGAAGTGGTGAGCATAAGAAACCATTACCACCAGAAGAGCAGCAGTGGAAAAATACCAAAATTGATCGCAACTTTGTTCCCCACTTCATCTAGAACCTTGTCTAGACTTGAATCACTTCTCACCTACACTACTGAAATTGCTTTTAAAATTACCTTGTTGCACTGCTGTGCTTTCAGAACTGTAGCAAGGAGTTGCGAACTGCAGCACAACTCCCCTCACTCCAGGAAGCTTGTATGACTTCATCTGCAAAGTCACAACTAACCTCCTAGTTTTAGAAGCCATCTTTTAATTTTTCCCACAAATCCAAGCCTGTCCCTTTATGTCTTTCCACCAAGGACCATCCAGACTGGAGAATCAAGTACCGAAGAGTTATCTTTGACACCCACCAGAATTTGGTAAAAACATCCACTCTTCCCACACAAACACACATCTTCCCTTTCTTTTCAGGTAACACTCTTGAAAATATATTATAAGGTTGAATAAGGCAGAGACTAATTTCTTGACTTGAGGAAAAAAAAAAAAAAAAAAAAAAAAAAAAAGAACACAAAACTAGAAGGGTACCAAAGTCCAAAATTTGCCTTAAAATTCACCAGAGTGAACTACATCAGTGCATGTCCTCCCATCTCCTCTATTTCATTTTCTCCTGGGCCTAAGCTGAAAACAGAAGCCTTTGGCTGCTAACTGTATGACCAATGTCAAAGCAACCCTACCACTGTATTAAAACCAACAAGTAAAATGAAACCACTTTCTTCATATTGCATCAAGAAGCAATTGCATGTGCAGAAGTCGCCTTCTTTGCGAGGAACAATTACAGGGAGCTTGTAGTCTGGCCTCTGCTATAGAGTTCAAATCTGTCTTGGCTTGTTTAACCTACACAGACACCCTGCCCATTTCTTTTCTCAAACACAGGATGTGTGTTTACAGGAATAAATAAATAAATAAATAAAGCTGTTTCACCAACTCCTCTTCCACAGTGGAGTTAACAGGTTTCCTCAACCCTGGACTGGAGTTACCAGTAAGAAGATGGTTCCCCTAAATCCTAAACAGACACAACTGTTTCCTCTTGACACTGCATTGTAAGCAGCTCTCTCAAGCCTTTGAGGGAGCTACAAGACCATGTGCCAAGCACATCGCAGTGGCTACCATTTTATTCCTGGAGTCCTGCTGCACGAGTAAGAGCAAAGCACGCAGTAGAGCTCACAATAAAGACAAGTAGGCTATCTTTACCTTAAATTTCAGTCACAACTGAGATAAGCATCCATTGACCGTCAGTAGGTTGGAAGCTGTTTTCTTATCCAAGTAAAGGAGCTCCTTTGTTGCTGCCACTGGATTGCAAGTTCTGTGTAGATAGTTTAGCAGTAAATTTGAACAGCTGTTATTTGCTTTATAGTTGTTACTAAGAGGATTTTCATTAGAAGATTTTTTCTTGTAAAACGAAAAAGCACTTAGACACTATTTCTCAAAATACACTGACCCAGACAAAAAGCACAGCTCCTAAATAGACCAGAGCTTCAGAATCCTAACACATATTTTCAGAATATAAGCCCCTAATACTTGAGCACAAAATCACCTTACAGTGATACACCTTACTTCCAGCATTTACACCTAAAGCCAGGGTCTAACACCTCCTGCTGTACAAAGAAAAATTCTTTTCAATCTTCACACTGACTCAGGGTTTGAGGGTCTCTTTCAACTACAAATTATCTACTCAAGGTAACATGCTTACATACACAACCATTAAAAACTTGATAAAATAATCAGTAATAACTGAGTCAAAAGCCATTTTCTTCAAATACTGCCTGTTTAACCAGTTTTCAGAGATTTCGTGACACATTGGGAAGAGTTAATAGTGAGATTTTTTTCAATTTGAAGGGTTTAAGAAAATAGTAGATGCTAATAATAATGTCAAACCATGGCAGTTTCTTAATGATGTGTCATTGAAAAGCACTCTGCCCATCTGTGTTTTCTTTTTTTTTTTTTTCCCAGTCCTTTCCCAACCATTATTACACTCATGCAAAGTTCCTAGCAAGGTCTCTCTTATAGACAACATACCTCCATTCAAAGCAATGCAACTTGACTGGTTTACATGCCTCAGCCTTCCCCCCAAACCATAACCCTCTTAAAACCCCCAAATAAGTATACATACACATCCCATCAAACATTACAGTTTCCAAAAGTAGAATCTGCCCAGTTAGCTGGTATTCAGCCCATCGTATTGTGAACACACATAGCATCTCCGCATTAAGTTTTCTTTGTGCAAAAACAAGAGTTTAAAAAAAATAAATAAATACAAAATGCTATCCTTCCTCTTCCATTAGGATTTTAGCAGTTCTGCTGTTGCTGATGCAGACTGAAAGTCCTTTTAGTATCATGCTCTGAGTTCTGAATTGGCAGAATGAACTGTAAGTGAAACCTGTAAGCACAGTTATTAAAAAAAAAAAAAAGGTACTATACATAAGCTACAAAGAAGTTTGTCAGAGAAAGAATGTCTTTCAAGCCAGCGTCCTTTTACTCATACTTCTTCAAGATCAGGAATCCAGCAGCACTGGCAGTGCAGATACAGAATGCATTAAGCACTTCATCAACAACATCAGCTCAGAGGCATCAGCAGCCTGGTTGAACAAGAAGGGCATCATATGTTGAAATCCTCACAAAAACTGTACTTAAAGTACTCCTGCTGGTGCCCTACACAGCATGGGGAAGTTGCACAGCTTCTGCTGCGCTGACAGAAGTACTGGCTTTCAGCTAAGTACTTAAAACCAGGTTTCTTTTTGCTTATCTCTAGCGACTTTTAAAGATAAATTAAGGACCCCGTGATTCTTTTCAAAATGCCTAGAGGGAATTAATCTGTATGTACTGGCCAACACAGCCTCTCTCAATAAAATGATAGTGCTAGCCACAGCTTTAGGTATTGCTAACCACTTAATAGCTGCTGGGATTTGCTATGGCCAGTGTGCTGCTATTACTTAGTTTTTCATTTTGAGAGCACTTCAGGATTCTTTGGGGATCTAAAACTCACAACTAACGCCACCAATGTCCTGTGCAGCACATAGCAGGTTAGCACCTGTAAATTGGAAAGAGAAAATGCTGAGCCTGGCAGTTACTGCCACATGACTGCCCGACAGACAACTGACCGTGTCTGCCCTTCATGCTGCGATCCTTGGCATAGCTCAATTTGCACTGCTTCCCAGCACACAGTAGCACCAGCACCTTCAGTGTTCCCACCTAGAAAGGAATAAACTCACTGTGTGAGGACTGACACTTTTTCAGAGACCTTCTGAGCAAGTCCTGGTAAGGGAAAGCACAACTAATACCTGTGACAGACACAATCCTGCGTCATCTGCTCTGCCAGACTGAGCTGGACTTAAGTGATTCACCAAAGATGTATCCCACTCCATGCAACTCAAAACTAATAGCACGGCAGTCATCTTCTTCACACCAGCCTGATCAGATGATCCCATTTGAGAGGACAAACTTCAGGGATAATATCTCTGATAGCTTGGAAAGGAAGATGTTTCCATCTTTTTCACTTCCCACTGTGAACTTTTAATGAAACTAAATCAAATTCTCTCAGCTCTCTAAGTATCTGAGCTGTCAACGATGGTCTAAAAAGATTTGATTCCTCCTCAAGTTTTCTCAAAGAGGAGCTGCTTTCACTGCTTTACATTCCTGTTCTATACCACACTGCAAAATTGCCCTGGAAGAACCAGGTTTACTCTATATTCAGCTGTATCTCCAAGCTCTCCTTAGCTACTCTGTTAGCCTTGCTCAGCTGCCAACTGCAGTGTTTTCTTTCCTTACTAGCAGCAGCCCGCACTCCTTGTCTGCTCAGGGATTTCATCACTGGGCTGCAGCCAGCTACAACTCCTCACAAGGCCAAGAAGTTTCAGAATTTTTAAGACTATGTATCAGCAGTTGCAACCATCAGGCAGATTTTATGTGAAACAAATCAGTTTAGAAGATTTTATATGATATAAATATATATCATATAAATTCTGTACATGTATATATAAATTTATATATCAAAATATTATACTTTGTAAATATAAATATATAAACATATTACCTATATAATGACTTGCCCAGCAGTTTTGTCTCTTGCTTAGTTAAGGTAAGGCAGACTACATTGATTGCATTAACCTCAAGTGTGGGATTAGAGCCACAACCAATTCTGTGAAACAGTCTTCTAAATTCAGAGACTCATATTCTCTCCACAATGCAACTCTTTTCCCAGAAGACCCCCAAATCTTTGTCAAGAGGCAAAACTACTATAAAAGCACACCTGTAGTGACAGTAAAGTGACACAGCAGTACTCAAGTCAATCAGGTACTTGATCGGATGTTTTCAGACTTTTTTTTTCAAACCAGAATCTGCTTGAATCCACACAGAAAATAGTACTGCAGTCAAATCAAACACACACACAACATTCATGAAATAAGGGCATCTTGCAGCTAATTTATGTTAATCGTTAATATTCTATTCCAGAAATGGTGTTGCATTTGGTCTTCCCAGTTAACTTCTGCATCTGATTTCACTCATGATTGTGTACAGTAATGGTGTTCTGGCCCCTCAAAGTTGGTTTTTGTTTGTTTTCCCCTACTGTTTTTCTCCTTTGTGGTTTTGTACAGGTAAATCATATTGAATAGATACTATGATCTGTATCCACTTTCTGCCAGATATGATACAACAGGAGCCAAGATTCTATTAAAGTTATCTTTTATCTACAAGTTTCAAATTATGTGATACTAGACAACTGCATTTAAATTCAGCACTTAAATTCCTTAAGTCAGCATTTGAATTCTTTGAGGTGTGAACGAGGTGTTAACTCTATTGCTAAACTACTGCATGGTATAGGAATGTATTTTTACTCAAGTAATTGAGTTGCATAATGATCTAGTTCTTGAACAGTAAGAATTAATTTAGCCTCAAATATGTTGGAATTACCAGGCTACAAAGAAACTGCACCTAAAAACTAAACAAGGTCAAGCCAGTGGTGGTAGTTCTATTAGACAAGCATAGTAAGTTTTAGACATGATACAAAGTGTAAGAAAAGCACATTATCCAAGTATTTTACTGAATAAAAGCCATAAGTAGCTACCTTGAGCCCCTACCTAAACAAATAATGCAACCAAAACTTGAACCCAGATTTTAAAAATAAAAGATGATTTTTTAGATCTGAAAAAAAAAAAAGTTAAAACCAAAGGATAATTATTTTCTTTGTTTTAAATATTTGTATTATAGCAGACATGATTTGGTTTGACTTCAAAGCTTTTATTGTTTTTTTTCCCCTGTTGGAAGATTATTCTTATTAATATTTCTCCATTGTTATTGTTTGATTTGTTCTGTTCTGGATTGAATTCAATGCTGGAAAAACAAATTTAATTATTTTGTGCTTACTTTAATCAGCTCTGAATATGACTTCATAAATTCAATATAATATATACACACCCATCACATGCCTCAACAGACGGCACATGCAGAAAAAGTGCCCAGCTCTAGAGGCATCTACAGTAGGCACAGCACCAGAAAACAAACCTTAATCTGCTCTCATTTACACAGGCATAAATCAGTAGCAATCTCACAATAGCAAGAATTACACTCATTTAAGACAGATACGCTATGCATGTATATAAACACACACAAACATACTGTTACAGTAGAATTGGAGCTTTATGTCCTCGTGTTTCATCACAGGCTGGGGCAACGAGTGCTGATGGCCTCCAGCCTGCAGATCAGGACTCCAGTGCTCTGCAGGTCTTGCTGCCGTGTCAATGACATCCCTCTCTACCAGATGGACACCTGCCCACACACATTGCCACATAATGGGAAGGGAGAGCATGGCCAGGGAAGGAGCCAAGCATCTGCATATTTCATCTCAGTACACATGAAGCCATCCTGAGGCTCTGATGCAGGCTGCCTGTTCATCTGGTTCATGCAATAGCATAGCAAAAGCTAACAATTCAAACTGTTCTTGCTTTACACCTGCCTTTTACTAATGCAGAAGTTGTAACAGGCTCAAGATTAGCCTTGAATGAAAAGCACATCACAGGGCATGCCTTTATGTCAAGCTTGAGGTCTTCTGATGAAAATTTCAAATAGTAAACTGAAAAATGGAAAAGTGACTTTCCCCCTTTCGGGTGCTCATGCTCAGCTTTGTAGCCTCTTCTACACAGTCTTTAATTCTGACCTATCTGTATGAGCATGGCTTTCTTGCAATTCCTGCATAAGAATTTCAGAATTCCAAGAAGCTATCAGTGATGTTTTCAGATTGTGAAAATATTCAGATTAATATTCAGCTACATTTTTCAAAAATACCTACAGCTGTACCCATGGAAATCACTCTGTACTTACTCGGTCTATTATCATATTCATACAAGTTATTTATTTTATAGACTTGAAATCCCTTTGTGGTGGATTCTATTATTTGTTCTTTGTTACATTAGCACTATTGTGCCAATGGAAATACCCATGGCACTAGTTTGTGATTTTTTTCCATGTGATCTATTTCAACAAGAGAAAACAACGTTTTCTTGTAGCTCTTGAAAATAATTATATGGACACAGCTCCTGGCGTACACAGAATTTATACCAAGCAGGTGAAGGGGGAGAAGAAATAACTGAACACTGAGCAAGAGGTTCAGATAAATTACTCAAATTTATGGCTTCAACAAGGGTGTAAAGGAAGTCAGTAACTTGCATTTAGAATCAGCTTCAAATGGCAACAAAGGTAGTGCTGTGCCCTGCCATGACATTTACCTCTCCTGTAATTTAAACCAAAATACATTCTAGTATTTTTGCATTGAATAGTTGGTACAGAGCAGGCACATAGATCACCATGATAAAGAGACAGGTATTTTCATTAGGAGATAAGTAATAAATTTTAGGAGATAATGAATGCTATGATTTCCACATGAAATTTAAAATCCACTGTAAACTCACAAACACGGGCTTTTTTCTTTAATATGGATTGATTATTTATGATAATAAAGACTTGTAATAAAGGGCTGTTAATCTGAAAACAATTAAAGGTCCCCTATAGCACTCACTGTTCAATGGCAACTCAATTTTCAAAATGCAAAAAACATCATAATTTAGAAAAAAAATATTTTTTCAGGTTTTTCTAGCTATACCGCTGCAATCTTTGCTTCAAAACCCTACCAGAAATCTTCCCATTGTGCTGACTTGGATTTAACCACCCCAGGCCATTTTCTAGAAACCTTAAAGCCTGCAAACAGACTACTGAATTCAGCTGTACAACTACATCAGTTATGCATTTTATGTGAATTTTTACTCTCTACGCGTAAAGAAAATTGGCATTGAAGAAGTGTTAGAAGTTGTGTCATTCAATTCAGGGTTTCCCAGTACCTTCTCACAAGGAGCAAGGACTCCTGTAATTGTAATTCAGAGCACAAGAACCACTGATGTTTTCCTCTGCTCAATTTAGACCATTAAAAATGATAAATTTGACTCCACAGAACTCCAAAGCCACTGTAAACATAGGGCAGCTGATTTTACCTCTCTGACCTGTAAATGGAAGACATTAGGAAAAAAAAAAAAACAAAAAAAAAACCTGCCAGGTTAGTTCTTAAGACAAAATGCAGTTAATTTCACAGATGAACAAAGTGGCTGAGGTTGGAAGGTGGGATCACCACATCCACCCTTTAGTCAAGCAGGCTCAGCTGCAGCAGGCTGGCCAGGACCATAACAACTTCGCCACAGAATTCAGCAGTTGCTATGAAAATGAGGCTCTTTATCCTGAAGGGACAATTTCTAAAATAAATAAATAAATAAATAAATAAATAAATAAATAAATAAAATCACTTGATTTAGAGCAAATTCAGTTTTATGCTGTTACTTTCATCCTCACTAAATTCTTGGTCTTCCCTTGTTAGATAATTATGCACTGCAAACACTATATTTTTTATCACTATTAAAAAGCAGCATATTTTTCCATAGCTGTTCACTTATGCTCATTGTTATGGAATTTGCTGCTAAAATCCAGATAGACTAGTTTTTCTTAATCAGTGATGCTCCCCAGTACAACCTGTCACTTAGCATATATGGTATATTCAAAATAATCCAGACCTAGCTAACCTCTAGGTATATCTCATTGTTTTACACTGCAGAGTCTTAGATTCAGAGATGAAATTGAAAGAAATCTAGATTTTGCACAAGTTTTCTCTTTTGACAAAACACGAATAGAAATGACATTGAAAGCTGAAAGTGCATGACACAGGTAAATTTAAAATCACTCTCACTGCAGTTATCACAGACAGACAGGATTATATCTAATAATTTTATGCAAGCTCCTGAGTATCTAAATGATGCTACACAGAATCAAGGGACCACTTTTTCCTATACTAAACAAATCATGTAAAATGAAGCTGAAGAAACACTTTTGCCAAACTACTTGTAGGTGGAAAATGGCCGCTTCTAATTGAACTATTGTTAAGTAAGAATTAATGGTCAGAAGAAGCTCTGTATTTCTCAGTACATAATAGCAAATTGGTTTATTTTTATGTTTGTATCCCCAAAGCAATTAGGATCAGTAATAAGCTTTAAAAATTAAATCCATTTGTGGTTTTGACAGTCACAGATGAACATTAAAAGGAAAAAAAATAGAATATGCAAGCCAAAGTAATAGGAGGTATTGATAAAGTCAACTGCATAAATACAAGGTACAACACCCTTTATAAAATAAATACATTTTAATTTATAAAATAAATACATTTTAATTTATAAAATAAATTAAATACAAGGCTACACCCTTTGACATGTGGCTTCAAACAAGACGTGGCTATTTAACAGTCTAGAAGTGGCTTAAAAGGCAACTACCCGTTTGTCAAAGGAAATGAATCAGTAGAAGAGCAATTGTCTGTTAAGAGCAATAATGATTAAGATGCTATATCCATGACTTCCCTGATACAGATTAAATGGGATAGATACTATGAACAAGAAATTGTACTTTCTGTAGCTTAAAATTCACTTAGACACTTTGCTGTTATACTAACCAAGACAATATTGCCATGGTCTAGTCTAACCTTGCTCATAAATCTTCATCTCCAGCAGAATTTAAAAGTACAGATTAGACTTAATACATATGTCCTTGGCTAGAGCACAAGGAGTTATTTTCAAGGGCATTTCCAACAATGAATCATCTGTAGAAGCAGAAAAGTTCTTTTCACTTTTTGCACCAATCAGGATGTTTGGAATTTGAACATGGTACCCTGCAAAACATTATTGTTAGGTAACTCTATTGGATCAGTACTTAAAGCTGTGAACTACATGGGTTGGGTTAATGAGACCAGTGTGCACATTTTATGCTCTGGTGAACAGAAGTTTAACAGTTTTCATAGTGTATCCAGAGGATATACCTTCTTGTTTGCAGAGATGTTCTGTGTCCATTTCAGGAACATACTTAAGTTTATAGATTTAAAAGGACTAGTAGTGACAAAAATAGCAATTTTGGTTCCTTGGAAAACCATTTGAGTTTAATTCAGTCTATCTCTTTGATTCCATTTAATTTTTAAACTGCGTATCTGTAAATTCTCCTTGTATGACATTAACAAAAACTGTTCTGAACAATATTTCCCATAGAATGGCTTGGGTTGGAAGGGACCTTAACGCTTCTGTAGTTCCAGCCCACTGTGTTTGGCAGGGACACCTCCCACCAGAACAGGTTGCCCAAAGCCCCATCCAGCCTGGCATTGAACACTTCCACGGATGGGGTATCCACAACTTCTCTGGACAGCCTGTGCCAGGGCCTCACCACTGAGCAAATAATTACTTCCTCATGTCTAATCTAAATCTTTCTTCTTTTAATTTAAAGCCATTACACCCCTTGTCTTGTCACTGCCCTCCCTGACAAGAGTCCCTCCCCAGTTTTCCTGTAGGTGCCCTGTAGGTACTGCAAGGCCGCTATAAAGTCTCTCTAGAGCCTTCTCTTCTGCACGCTGAAGAACCTCCACTCCCTCAGCCTGTCTTCATAGGAGAGATGATCCAGACCATTGATCATATTCGTGATCCTCCTCTGGACTCTTTCTAATACGCCATCTCCTAACACATTCCATAGATAAGTTTGAACAACTATACAAATATGATAGAGCACACTTTGAAAAATGTTTTAAATACATATATTTTCTGCAACAAATGGCTTTTAGAATGGTGTAAGGGGTTTATAACATAGCTCCAAAGTAACTGCTGTTACCTGTGGTAATTTCAAAATACCATGACATGGTCCTCTGTGCTGCTGGTCTTGCTACTATTGCTGTTTCTAGGGTAACCCACATTCAGCTAGAGACCATATAGTGCAGCTAGCGTCTTTAGAGACCTCAGGCCTGTACCTCGAACAGATGAATATTTAATGTGCTATGGGCTAGCTCCAACCCATGCAGCAGCATTAAAAAAAAAACCTCTACAGCAACATTCTCTAATCTCAGAGCCTCTTATGAGCTGTACAAGAATTTCACAAGAAAAAGTCAAGAGCGAGAGCAAACTCTCCCTCTCCCCTTTAATTTTTTTTTTTTTTTAAGTGAATGTTTTCTTTGATCAGTTATGTGGAGGCTATTCCTCACCAGGAGGAGGAGATGAGTTTTAATAGCAAATAACTGAGGCTGAACAATCAAATTCCACCAGTGTAGGTTTTACCTGTCTCTCACCTCAACTAATTCTCAACTAATTGTTGTATGGGGTACACTAATGATTTACTAGCTTCAAAAGTCTGGTTCTATTTATGTTCACAGACTGGTTAACATAAGCAGCAACTACCTGACAGAAAACCCCTGGAAGCCAGAAATCACTCAGTTGACAGCTGTTTGAAGCCCCAAGCTGCATGATCTGCAAGAGTGAATGAATCTGTTTGGCTTTCCAAAAAGATGAAACTCAAGTCAGCAAGAAGCACGAAGACCTCACCATGTCATTATTCAACCAAAACGCAATGGTTTGCAAGACCATGATGGAGGTATGGTCACTTAACTAAAACCGTTCAGATTGATCACATTGAGCACCTTTTAAGAACTGAGAATTTGTTATGCAGAGGAAACCCTGCAAAGTATTTTTATCTAATTGCTAAGAGTAAAGGCCAGCAGATTCCTCTAAAGACAACAGGATTACAAACAGAATATTCCCACAGAACAGCATTTCTGGAGACTAAAATAAAGTAGATGCAGACAACGTCCCCAGTAAGAGTCCATATTTTGTAAGTTATTCCAGCATTTTCCAGAACAGTCCTGAAAGCAACGTGAATGTAACTGCACGAAGAGTTCATAGAAATGCTCACAGTAACTGAAAGTGAATGAAATGATGAAACCTATTGGTTTGCAGCTGCTTTCTCTGCCCAATGTTTGCACAGATTGTAGCCTGCAGGACTATAAATCCTGTTTATCTTCCAAATACAGTGTGCAAACATTTATATACACAATTCCTACTTTTAAAGCTATAGTCAAGCTATACATATTATACAAGATAGAAGAAGAGAATAAAAGAAGAAATCTGTTGGTAATTGTTTAGCAGAGACTTTGTTACTATGGTGATAGGTTTCCTATAAGTACCTTAGTCAGAGACACAGCGACACACATTTTGGCAACATATCTTTATTTTTCAATTATGTTCAGAACTGTACTCTTGTAATGAACTACGGAACTATCTTTATCCCCCTCTAATGCTTTTAAAACAGACCAGAATACCAATAGCATTCCAATAGATTTGACAGGTAGAAAGCAGAAGGATTGTGATTTCTCTTTATGCTTTAAGACAAATATTAGGCAAATACACTACTGAAAGAAACATCAATGCTGATCTTTTTACTTGATGAAGTATATATTAAATGAAATAAAACAAAGGCAAGAGATGGTAATTTTTAATATCGACTAAAACAAGCCCCCATTCTTTGCAATTGCATGCTGCTTTGTTACAAATACCTACTGTGACATGGGTACAATACTGCTTTTAAGAGCAACCCTCCAGTTAGCGTTCATTACATGGGCCAATAATAAAGGTGAGTTTTGGATTTATGGCAGTGGTCCAGATCTCTAGAGGCTGGGGGAAATCTCCAATTACAATTGATACTTGCAGTTTGGAGGGCAGGTATTACCCTGTATGAAGAGAATTTCTACCCAACTTAAGTGTCAGCAACCAGTTGAACGGTCGCCTCCTATCAGTTAGCCAGTTTGCTGTTGGAGCCAGGACAGTGCTCTGAGGCAGGGCTTTTCCCAAGGGATTGAGTGGGTTACAGACACACAACTGCTATTTGTGCTTCTGAAAAACTCCCTTCATAAAAATAAAGCAAGCTAGAATCGGAGACGTAACACTTCTCACCTACCTACCCACTCATCTCCCATTCTCATCAGTCCCTACCCACTTCTGCTTACAGTACCAATTTCAGAAGTTCTCGACCTTCACATTCAAATCCAGACAGGGCCGTAAGTTTTATTTTTTAATGGCAGTACCTTTGACACTTGAAAACTCAGTTTCTAGGTAGGATAACAATGAAGAAGGTCACCCCACGATCTAGAAGTTAACTGCATTAACTGCTATAAAGAAAGATACAAGGCAATACCTTTCAACTTCCGTTAGACCATGATTCCCACTCTGTGTATATTTTCTTAAGGGATTAGCTGACCTTCATTCATTTCTTAGAAAAAAGAAAATCGTGGGAAGTGGTAAAAGCCGTTCATAGGAAGCATCAAGGCCCTGAGTACCCTTGGCTGCAGTTGCAGTCTCTGGGCTGCCAGAGCAGACCAGCTCTCAGGATCCAACCCTACATTCTAATATTAGACGGGATTAGACTCATGGCATCTACACTCAGCTTTTACTCATCTCATTGAAAGAGACATTTGGCATCAAAAGCAACATACTAGCTGAAGCATGTGCACATCACCATAACGAACTGGCATATGGCTATTTTCAGATAATCTACATTTGGCATGAGGTGAATAATTTTTCTGAATTCTAGAATCTGACCTTTCTGACACCAAAATGACTGGACTTTGTGCCTGAGTCCTGTAGCAACAGCTTTTCAAGGCAGTGATTATAACCACTGGGGAACAGTTAAAGGTTTTAAATACTGCAACAAATCAGGTTGATCCTCTCCCACAGTCCCCCAATATTTTGCTAAATTCAAAAGCGGTGGATATAAATGCAGAGTCCTGTTCTCACTGCTTGTAATAAGCTATTCATTAGCTTCGCAAAGGGAGCAGCCCTTACACATGTACATGTTTTTTAACCCAAGATGAATAATAATCTGTTACTAATTGTTCATGAGTATGCATGCTAATATCTTGTTGATTTGAGATTATTCCGTAATACTGTAAAAGTCAAAACTACACATGGAAAGTAGTGAAGGTAGATTAACAGAGAATGGGGGTGAGTAAAAATAGCAACCTCAGGGCTTCCACGTTACTTCCCAGCAGGGAGGGGTGGGAGCCACTGGAAGTGCTGAGGACCACTCACAGCAATAGGCAGAACAGCACACCTAGATTCACTCCAGGTATTTCTAGCTCTGAAACTTTTCTTTTATTACCAATCTTGCATTTAAATGCTGATAACCACAACAGATACGTTTGAATGATAAGGCAAACACCTTCCACAGACATAAAGGTCATACCTTAATTAGAGAAAACCTTGGCCACAGCAAGCACAGTTTTGCTTTCTCTCCCCAGCTCCCATCTACATGGTGTGGAAGGCATCAAATGCAGCTGACCTATTTAATATCATCTTCTCACAACTGTCTCTGAATCTTTATTGACAAGATTTGTGCAAAGGTTATTACCTAGCATCATCACTGGCGTTTTACTGAAGACTCAAATCTAAGCCTGCTGAGATGGTAGTAATTAGTACCCTTTTCACACCATTTTAGAGAAGCCAAGAACTCAGCTCATACAGCTCAGCTCCCGTTAGAGCTGGCTTTTCCAAACAAGCTTGGATGTCACTGGTATTGGAACACTTGAAACTTTCTGGCTTCTTAGTACATAGAGGATCATATTTTCCAGGATTCATTTAACCATTAGAGAAGATTTATTTATTTTACATATCGACATAACTCCTATTATGAAAGGAAGATTTTTAAATCATAAACTATGACGATGCTCAATATGACAAAGGCATTGGGAACTTCCCACTTTCTCTTTCCTCCAAACTACAGCCACACTGGATTTCATATTAACAGAGAAGAAATTTTAGTTGGAATTTATTCTCTTCCCAGCTTGAGAAGAGAATGCAGATCCTCTCACTGAAAGCAGACTCTCAGACAAGCAGCCAGGTCAATGAGCTGTGGTAGTGAACACTGGAAACAGGACCCTCCAGATATGAGCCTGAAGGAAGAGGGAACATCTCATTCTTTTTCTCATCTAATTAAGCAGGGGAAGTGCAGCTCACAGGAGAAGGGCCAGGAATAACAGGGAGCACAGCTTGGTGGAAGCATTATTGAGCAGCCAACTCAGGAAACGGCTATGATTTGGAAGCCAGTTTCTCTCAGCTGGACCAAACTGCCTCCACAATCCAGCCCAACTCTCATTCCAGTCAAAGAAATGCATAAACTACTTTGACATCAGGATGCATTTTTTCTTTTATCATTTTTCATAGATAGTTTGCTACAAGCCATGCTCATTTTTCCCAGAGATGCTCTGGCCAACTGATTTGACCTTTCCTATACTTTGCATCTCAAATTAATTCTCAACAGTAGACAGGTTATTGGTCACAGAAAATGCTGTCATCCCTTCTGAAACTATATCCTCAGCACAGTGGCATTTTCTAAAATACTTTTCTTGCTTATTAAATGCCTCTGTAATAACTCTACAAAACCATTTCCTAATCACTGGCTGTCATCTGTCATTCCTGCAACACAAAAATGACACGCTCCTATAAAACAGTCTTTTGCCTGTCTCAGAAATCGGAAAAAAACTTGGCCATGATTGGTTTGCCCAGGATTTATTCCTTTATTTGATCAAGTCAAAAACATTATTTTAAGAATTGTTTGCCAGTCGAAAGGTTACTTTCCAGAAGTTAAACCTGATACTGTAATTGCAATCTAGATACAGTGCACTGCTCTGATCAGTCTTAAAGTTCTGATTCAAATTAAAAAATACATTAAAAATAAATAAAAATTTTTAAAAAAAGCTCTACCAGATTGCAAAATACTTGTCCATTTAGAAAAATTCAGAAAGGAAGAAATTCCACTGTAGCCAGCCAGCTCATGGCTGCTATAACAATACCAATAGACTGTGATACCAGGGCTTGATAACAGCCATCATTTGTTGGCTGCAGCCAGCCTAGATCACTTTGGGAGATCTCTATCAAGACCGCTTACAGAAGAGTACTAATTAATGGCAGTAAGTGGGAGAGAGAAAGGCAAAAAAACAAAACAAACAAACAAAAAAAACCAGGAAGATAAGTACAGGGAAGACCTAGTGTACAGGAAAAGTGTGGGTAGTAGCAGAGGAAAATTAGGAACAAAAGGACAGAGGGGACAAGAATGAACAAATATGTCTGGTCTAACCTTGCTGAAACAGAATTCCAACTGTAACAGGCAACTATTCATCCCTGGAAGTAGGGCCCAAGAAGACTTAGGAGGTTATTCTCTTCTTCCCTACTACTGACAAAACCTCCAGTACTTTTATTAACCTGCTTACCATACTTTTTGTAATGCAGAAGTGATACGAGCACAACATTGGTCCTCAATGGATCCTCAAATGGCTCTAGATCTTTGTAGAATTGAAATTTCATCCTTGAAACCATTCTTTATATTTTCCTTCATTAGCGTTGCCAAGGAGTAATGTGAGCTGAGAAAAAGACAACTGAAGATGTTAAATCTGATTCATTTGAAATCACTAAGGCTGTCAGGAAATATTGAAATATCTTTCTTGTCTTTCAGTTAGTCTACAATTCATATAACAAAAAAGGATGACTATGCAGCATAACCAGCTAAGTTTAAAACACCACAGATGACATACAAATCTTTTACAACTAGCTATGTGGTAAGACTGTGGTCCTGTTAACAAAACTAGACTTTAAAACAAGCTTTTAAAAAAATCCCCCTATTACAACCCTAATACCGTACTAGTTTGTCTTCCTGTATTACATTTTAATATCAAACTTGAAAGCTTGGAACAAAGTGTCTGCTTTTGTCAGGATTTGTCACAAAAAATAAAAACTACTTAAGCAACCATAAGATTAACTAAATATAGAATAATAATCTCTCCACATTTTATTTCACTTAAAAGTAGTCATTAAAATAATATGAATGACTGAATTAACACAGTCTAGCAATTCAATAAAACAGATTTTTCTCAATGTGTAAGTGCATTATTGAGAGTCCTGATTAATAGCTTTTAAATGAAATAGCTTGTAAAGAATCTCTGCTGCATGTAATATTGAAGTATTTTTAGCTCATTGTGCTAAATTTGAGTTTTTCTAAACTATCTGCAATGCAACCAACAATAAAACCTCACTATTGCAGCTGTTGCATCATGCACAATATAAACAGCATGTACACACTAATCAATATTGCTACATACGTGTAAAATAATTGCATATACAGTTTAGTGAGCCATAGTAAGCCACTTTGTTGCTTAGCACAAGCCCCTCGTCCTCCCTCAACTTTGTTTTCCCTTCACTTACCCCACATACTCCTCCAGACACCAAGTACCTCAAGTAAGAAGCAATAATTGTTAGTCCCGAAGAATAATGTTAACCTTCCCTTTCATCTCGGGGGCTCCACGTCCCAAGCCACCACATCAGCTACACCCATGGCCCTGCTCAGCCCAGCAGTGAACACAAGCTGGCCCACAATACAGGGCGGCTGGGAAATACAGCGAGGGACAATGATTCCACCTTACCCAGCTGAGGGACTGCCAAAAGTAACATGCTTGCACCATGCATTCATACAGAACACATGAATTTGTGTGTGCACGCACACATGCAGACAAGTCTGTTTTCCTGTCAAATCATTTTTTAAATTGTGCACTTGCTAAGCAAACCTGTGTAAACAATCAAATCCCTGAGTGCCAGAAGAGGAAACACCACCCATGTACCAAATGGAGGGAACTGGGATCCTGCCTGGAATATGCTCAAACCTCCTCCTTACTTCGCTATTTTTATGAGTGCTAATGTGTACAAAAGGAATGAACAATCTGTCACCTTGGTTCTATGCCTTTTAATGCCCAAAAAAACTGCACACAACAATGCAAGCAACCCTTGCCTACTGACTGCTTCAACCTTGTCATTCCCTTGTTTTTTCTTACTGAGCAAGGTAAGAGAGCACCAAGAACTAACTCTTAGTTGTGCTAGGACGAATCACAGAATTAGCATCACGACTTCCTGGCATCGTGGCTTTTGTGTCAGCCAGCTGTCAGCTATGGAAAGAAGCAAGCTGGCAGGGAGCAGCTAGGCCACTTTCACTCAGAACTTCAACCTGAAAACCTGAAGGAACTGCTGTAAGGTTCACTGCAGGAAGCTCTCCTGGAACAGCCCCGTCTTCTGGCTTTCCAAGGTCTTGTGACTGCTCATCACAACAAGATTTAGAACATGTCTAGGAAAGCTGGCCACACATTTTATTGTCACTCCACCTTTTCTAATAGCTTAAACTATACTCCCATATCGAATCAATTAGGGTCAATAATTTCATGCATATTTTCCATATCTATCAAATGATCTGTACAACAAAATGGCAAATACCAGGCAAGGATCATCATGAAAAAGATGGTATTGGAATAAAATTTCACCTGTCAGGCCAGTAGACTCGTGTCCTTGTGAGTAGCTCATTTTTCTAATAGAAAGGCTGTTAACTGACTCACTGGAAAATCAAGAGCAGCCAGTCCATTCAAGATATACAACAAGGTTAAGTTTACTAGAATAATAACTTGATAACTTTCTTCTAACTTGATGTATGTGCACTAAATACATACGCATCACCAAATGTGCATATACATATAGTTACATAAAAAATTTATATTTATGTAAAACTAATGCTTGCAGGTATGTTTCAGACAAGCTAGGAAAACAAAAATTATCTGGTTCTTTCCTTTGCAGGGACAAAATGGCAGGCTGCACAGACCTGACCCTCTCTGGTTTTGGTATCCCAGAAAACTTCATGGACTACCAATGTCATTTTGCCGGTTTTTGTACACATTTTTTCTAAATTCAAGATGCCACACTGTGAGAAATGAACAAATTGAAGAAGTTTAGGGATGCTCCTTCTAGTTAAACGGGTTACTTTTGCTCCTAATGTTTGAGTCCAGCAAACTGAAATCTTGATTTAATCATTACTTTGAAAGTCTCTAACCTGATGATGGTTTGAGTCCAGATCTAGTCACGATGAAATGAGAGAAGTTAGCTCCCTGATTTCAGTCTAGGAGCTCTTATGAGCAAACAACTGAGGTTATTCTACTTCTCAGGCAAGTTCTCACATTGCTAGGATGAAGAAACGTGCATATTTTTCCCCTGCTGTGTCCTTCATGGGTTCAAACTGCCCTCATATATGCATCCACTGCAGTGCTTTAAATTCTACAATTTAAACATTTGTTCAACTTGAATTGTATTTCACTGAATTTACCATTTTTCATCAAGAACCAGCCTGAAAAAATAGACTATTCTCCTTCTTCCTACAGAATAATTAGGAGGCAGTTAGCTGAAAAAAAAAAAAAAGAAAAAAAAAAAAAAAGCTAGTTCTTGTGGACAAAGTAAAAACCAAACATTTTTTAACGGCTTTCTTTTTTGTTGTTAAGAAAATTATACAATCTATCATAACCTTGTGTCACAAGTCTGTATTTACATAGTTTGTATTCCCAGAGATAATGTTATGGTCTCCCAGGTGCCTCTGGTTCAATGCAAGATGTTGGAGAATATTATGAATTATCTCTGCAGTGATTTCACGCTGAATTTGCAGTGGTATGTAGCAAACAGTTAAAATGGAAAAGAGATGTTTCTCTGGAAACACATGGTCCTTTGTCTCCAATACAGAAAATATGTAGTAATAGTACTTGTAACATGCTTACAGACAGAACCTTAGGGTTTGTAGAGATAAGTCTTCTAACAAAGTATTTAACTAAGATGGAAAATGGCATTATTTGTGTTAAATTCAAAATGAGCATTTTGCCCAGACAGGGGGAAAAAAAAAAAAATCATTAGCAACCTGAAGCTACAGTGGAATCTGCAAGAGATACTATTCAGTAATTGCATTTACTGTAGCTATAGAAACAAATTCTTTTTATGTGATGGTTCTGTGTAGGTACAAAATCCTATCCTATTTGGTCAATATAGGAAATAGAATGTTTTTCACTGTTTTTGAAGCCTGAGCGTCATATTTACAACCACCACCTTTTCTGAAATAGAGTAAGAAAAATATGAATCAGCTTTTTTCTTCCTTTCCTGTTCTTGTCATATTACCCTTTCCTTTTATTCTTTGCACAGGGCCTTTGATTCTTGAGATAGAAAATATTATAATTGAAAGATGCAATTACAATGCAAAGATTTGTTGCACTGTTTCCAGTTTTTACACGTCTGAACATTAGCACTCAAGCTCAGAAGTTATTTTCAAGATAACTCATATTAGCTTTGACAACTCCCTAAGCAGAGGCACAAGACAAAAAGTTAACTAATTCATCTTCAAAGATTAAAGTTAGTTTGAGACCATTAACATAGTAATACCATAATCAAAAGCCTGTCACATAATTCCAAGAAGAACAAGTACTGTATAGAAACCTTAACTGAGCGTGTTTTCGATTTTAAAAGGTTAGTTTTCCTTGAAGCAGAGTTTTACCTATCAACTTTCTGTTTCCCATGTTTAAACACTAGTAATCCAAAATCAGGTTTAGGTTCCATTCCAATCTTATTTGTTTCACTACAATAAAAGTACTAGTTAGCCAATGCATCTTGCTGCTGTGTGCATAACTTACAGGAGAACTGCTAAGTACTTAGTAACAATTTTTCATTATTGCTATATATTAACAAAGTTTCAGATTAAGGCCTATTTAACAACACAAGATTTATCAACCCTCTTTAGACATTCTCATTTACAACCTTAAGTAGTCATAAGCAAGTACAGATGCCTAGGAGAGTGGATTTCAAGACAACCAATTGTTTAAGGGCTAATGTTTTCCTTCTGTTCCTCTTTCAACATTTCATGTCACTTTCCAACTAAGAAACATTTTACAACAAACAGGAGCAGCTCAGACACAAGTTTTTTACCTAATCCACTTTGCATTTCTTAGAAGTTCACTGAAAACTAACTGATAGGAGCTTTGAATTAAAACTCTCACGTTAGAGTAAAAAATTTTTTTTAGTTCACCCATGGCGTAGAGATGCTCTCATGAGACTAACAGGATTGCTGGGTACATGGTGCTCTGTTAAAGCAAACACTACAGCTGAATGGTTCATTAAAAGTTTCCGTCTTTGCTATCTGGCTAGTCCCTTGATCCATGCAGTAGCAGGCATTTGGTTCTGATTCTGTTTTCTAGCCAGTGACATCCGCCAGAGCTGGGCTAATTCAGGAAGATGCAGGATGAACTAGATAGTCATTTATGGAAGGAGAAGCCAGAAGATGACACAATGCAAGAAATTAAAAAAAAATATGTTCTCCTTTAGGCTTCCCAAATCAGTGAAGCAGAAGGAAAGCGGAATGGGTAATCCACAATAGCAATCCACAAACACAAGCTAAGGAAAACAGAGAATGTTTGCTACAAGTGTGAAGATAAAAAGTACCATGAAACAGCAAGAACGCTTTGGGTATTCTGAAAAATAAGTACCTCGCAATATCACATCACTGTGATTAGAACCATAATAAAGTGCCCCTCTGATGCCAATAATAAGTTCTGGGCTGAGGTTTTGTGCTGGGTCTGTGCTGCGGTGGGTTTAAACCACCACGGGTTTAAACAGAGTGGGGGACAGTACCTTAGCCTTCCACACCCAAGTATGTGTCCCACTCTACTGTTTCTCCTTCCAGGGAAAAATATTCAAATGCTTGTACTTCTACAAGTAGTGGACTTTGACAGTTGAGAACCCCTTTTTAAGCTTTTTAACACTTCTGTTGTATATAAAAAAACGAGGTAACTGTAGCTTAAGTTACCCACGATCTTATAGCTCAGGAAGAGGTGATCACCCAGCTTTCAGCCCATCATGTTAGACATAAGTTCAGATTTTACTATATGCATATGGTCACAGAACAGATATAAAACCTACTTGATGGTGACAAAAAGGCAATCCACAGCAAGCAGACTCCTATTATCAGCCTATACTGGAAACAAATCTATTTTAAACTGGACACTGCTGTCCATTAGGCTTCTTTTTAATATGGCTTTAGTCAGACTGGGATTTGTGAAGTAAAATCTAGCTTCCCATTGATGGAACGAGGCTCCAAAATTCTAGCGAGTGATAAACCAAGTTCTGTAAGGCTCAGATCCACACACATGTATATATGTACACACACACACTATATATAAGTATATAAAAAGAACACGAGTTTGGAGAATGGTGCTATCAGAAAACCAACACAATATTATAATGCTTTGTGTTTTGTTGGGTACTTCCTCCCTCCAATGAAATTAAATTTTGATGGCTGAAAACAGAAGCAAATCAAAGCAGAAAACCAAACGTCTTCCATTCAGTTTTTAAGCCCTCAGGAGCCTGAATTTTCCTTGTTATTGAGGTACATGCAATTCACAGAAGCACACACTGACAATAAAAGTACATGTAACCTGGAAATGTACCTTGGAATATTGTTTGGGAAAATTACAGACAGAAGAAAAAAACTTCTCCTACCTGCAGCATAAAATGTCACAGGAAAAAAAGGGGAAATAAATATTATTTAAAAGGCTGATTATTATTAAAAATACTCTGAGGCCTTTCCTGATGGTTATATAAGTACTGTAAAAGCAAGATGTTCTTGGCAATCAGCATAGCTTCACTGTGCTTGCTACACTGGTTTCATTAACTATTACATCATGCTTAATTTCCATAATTGGCTTCAACTTCACTTTATAAGCCAGTCTAATTTAGTTTTTATGCATATTTCAATGTAATACAGTGTGTTCTCCACTGCAAACCCTTCATGGGCCACATATTCATGCTGCACTACCTCATTTAGAGCTTTCCCTAAGAGCAAAACTAAAAGGACAAAGACCATAGTGTCTAGGAAGTGACCTTTTCTTTCAGCTCTGACAGGAAAAACTCTCATCCAGGCCCTCACCATGCAGATCCGACTAGCAAATCCTTCTCTTCTTGTGCACCCGAGACACACTCCCAACACAATACAGTTACTAAGAGCTTACTAAGAGCTTTTTTTTTTTTTTTGACATGATTCTTTAACTTGTGTAAGTCCCTCCACTAATCCCCTTTAGTTTGCAGAGAATAAAGTTTTTTAGCCTTAACCTCCTTGGCTTCTCTGGCTATTTTAAAGTACATTTTTTCTTTCATCCAGATCCACAGTTCAGGATTATCAGTAAAACTTCTGGGGACTTTGGATTTGGCACCTGCTACACTGCAGTAACATCAGGCTCCATAGCTCAGGCAGCCATTTCTCCCATGACAAATCCTGCTTTGCACTCCCCAGTTCTGCTCTTTGGCTGCAGCGTACCCTCCACATTCCCATCTGCTCCATTCTCCTGACTCACATCTCCTCCAGATCTTGTTTTATGCTGACAACTGTGAGGATGGGCTAACAAAGGTCATTCTTTCTTTTATGTACCTTTCTTTCTACATGTTCCACTTTTAGTGAGTAAATTCAGAGTGTTTACTGACGTAATATATCCGCTTCTCACCTTTTTTCTCATCTTTACTTGTTATATGCTGTTTCCAAATGTCTAAAATTAGTGATCTCTCCTGAGGGAAGAGCATACTTTGTTATTTGAAGCCTGACAACTTTTGTAGCACAGCTTTTACAGATACAATATCAAATATAACACTAACATATACAATACGTGAAAACCTAACACCAACGTAATAGAGCTCAGCACACCGTTTGCACTGATGGCTTTTCGGAGCAGAAGTGCACTTTAAAGGAAGGCAATGACCTAGAAAGGGAGGCATTATTTGGATAGCTTTGTTATCCACTCAGCTTTAAACCTTACTCACTTTAAAGACACAGATGCCATCTATGCTGGGGAAATGTTTACATCGCTAACACGATTAAGCTCAGTAGTTACTCAGCGTTAAAGTCTCAACATAACCAGGCCTCCAGCTGCTGCTCAATAACATAATGGGTACCTGGCTGCTGCTCCAGGGCCCTGCAGAACACATGGTGGAAGGAGCAGTTCCCACACACCCTTCCTCATCCAAGTGGTCCAGGATCTGACTATGTTAACCAAATACAGAACAAACATCTGCCTAGAAATTAGATTCATCATGATCTCTTGAATCTTTTATTTTTTTTTAAGCTGAAAAATTGTCAGTACTACATTGGCTTCTGCAAAGTATTCAAATATAAACAAAAAATAGGAAGCCTGTAATGACTAAAATTACATTATGTATCAACTTCCACAAAAAAAAAAAAAAAAAAGATCATAGATTCTTAGACTGAATACATTCCAGCCACAACAATTTAATGTTCTCCAGTAATCCTCTAAATCTTAGATTTGTACATCACGCAACCAACAGCACTTCCCCAATCGTTCTGAAAAGAAGTAGGTCAGCAGTCATCTATCTGTTAATATGATATTATAGGGCTCAGATTAGGGCGGGGACCTTGGGATACTGGCCACAGAGTCACTCTCAGCCCTAAGCCAATAACCCGCTGGCAGCACTGCACGCCAGCCTAAGCTGGCACCAGAAGCCTGGCCACACAACTGGGGCTGGCCTCAGAGCACCCAGTGACCATCCTGCTCTGTCACCAGAATCCCATACCTGACAGAAAACGCGGGGACGTTTCATCATGTTGCCCTGTGGTTTGGCCACTCATGGAAGTAACAGAAGGAAGTTTAAAATTTGATGACTGAACACCTCTCCTAGGATTTCTACTTCACCAGTTTTTGTTTCAATCCAACTATTCTGCAAATAGTTGTAAGGGATGTTTTGAACAGGCAAGGGACACAGTACGGATCCAGACCGCCCCCCTTCCCTGTACAAATCAAACATCACTCACCAACATAAATGGCTTTAGGTTCAGGGCCTACAAATGGTCCAAAGAAGTACAAACAGTTATTGAGCTGCCACTGTGGTCTACTTTCAGCTTTGAATGGTTTCCCATGCCAAGATACTAACTTTCTTCCCTCTTGTGAAATACCAACTAACCAAAGTTTTGAAAATGAAGATCTACCAAGCAAGAGAGACCCAGAGCAGTTTTGTCATCTTTTTGACCTTCTCTGGTCAAGCTTTCATAATGCCTAAAGCCCTTCAGTCAGTACATGCTCTGTTGTGCTCATATCTGAGGTAAGGGTGCCTAGAGGGAATGGCAATGTTGGAGCCAAAAAGGTTTAAATCAACAAATTTTATCATGTGTTAGATTGATGCTATAGGAGTCATTTGAAATTCCCAGAGAATCCTATTCCCAGTACCAGCACCCACACCAAAGGGGCTTAAATTTCCCTGAGAAATGTAAATACTTAAGTAATTTATAGGTACAAACATTTTGGTCTGGATCCAGTTCAGCAGAGCAGCAATTCCTCAATCTAAGTTAAGTGGGTTCCCACTCAGCTTTCTCATCACTAGCAGACTTTCCTCATTGTGGCTTTAGCACAGCAGGAGCTTCCTGTCCTAGATCTTACTAAAGCAAGCTTTATTCTGACAGTATTTATGCCACTTTTGCAGGAGTTGACATTCAGCCATTCCAGCACATCAGATACCAAACAGATCCCTTCAACAAGGAACTTAAAGGCTTGAAAGTCTCTTTTGTGTGCTGAGGTACTATAAGTTTAGTGTATTTTATATTTCTTCCACACTGTAGTTATCCTCTTGGCAATAGTGGACATTTTCTTCCTGATCAGTGTTCTGTTGTCTCCAGATACATGGATGGACTTCATGAGTCAATTATTTCTTGGGCCTATGATATAACTTGTTAAACTGTGCAGTACTATAGTTCAGTATCTATAGGAGTTTTTGCTTGTCTTAAGAAGAGTTAAACAAGTTCTAAAACACAGTCAGGTAGCAAGGTGTTCTCTGCCAAGCTCACAGACAAGCTCAGAGCTGGCTTTCCCACAGAGCCCTATATGTACTGCAAGGAGCCCCGGCCTGATTATCCTTCTGTTATCTCACTCTTAGCTTCTCTAAAGCTAAGGCAACAAATGAGCCAAGCAGTGGATAAAGCTGCTAAGTGCGGTTAGGAGCAATCTGAAAATAACTTCCATTTTCAAGCAGTAAAATTGAGTACAAGCATCTAAAGGCTGGTGTGCACAGTTAGGTAGTGTATCGACCTTTAGACCATTTTAACAAAGGCAAAGGTAGATTCTCCAAAAGTTGGAAGGCACAAAAGAGCAGTTTACCTTACAACACCTGCTTACTTCAAAAGGATGCAGAGATAAGGCTGGGTGAAGTCTTTCAGTCCAGGTTTTCCTCTCAAATAAGAAAACCAAAAGAGCATAGAAGGAATAACAGAATTTGGTAATGTGGTGACAAAGAAAGTTTTAACAGATTTGTTTCCATACTGTCAAATTGTCTGCATGTTTTTAAAAACAAAAAGCTCTTGGTATTTTCTAACAAAGCATTTCAGTTTTTCATTGATTTTGTACCCTGTATTTGAAACTACATCACACTGATTTTAAAGCAATAAAAGCTCCATCTACAATTCATTAGATCTATCAATACACCAATATTATGAAACTATCATTTGCATCAAATAAAATGCTCCCCTCAGTGCCAGACACTTTTTCTACTGTCTCAAATGTCTAAATGCATGTTTTGAGTTTTGTCAGCCCAAAGAGATATCTTTGCCTATTTTCAGTATTGTGTAAGTTTAATAATAATTTTTAAAACTGTGCTACAATCATTTGATTTATATCAACATTTTCGTAAAGGAGAGACTTCTACACAGATTTTTTATTTTTCTAAATACCCAGCATAGACCTGACACACTATTGTTTAAAAAATGTAAATACCTGCCTTAGCATTGAGAGAAGTAAGAATCCAGCATGACAAAACCCACAAGCTGGTAGATGGACTGACTCACTAGTGCTGGGGTACTTCTATAGTGCTATGGTTATACCATCCTCTTCTTTATCATTGATGATGTCAAAACCACAGAACTGCAGAGTTTTAAAACTAAGCAATTTTAGTTTATAAAACAAGAACTAGGCAATTATATGAAGTTTAAAGTTACACAAGTTATTGTGTTACAGTTTAAGGTAGAGTTTAAATATATTTCAATACATTTTATAACGTATTATATAAGTACATGATACATACATGATATATGATAAATAAAGCTATAACATGCTGCTCAAAACCCATTACCTAGAAAGTACAGAGAAACTTAATGAGATGTTCCTACTTAAAATAAGAGGACTACTTACCTATTACTTAGGAAATTACTATTTAGAATTATTGTCTCAGTTCCTGCTTTGGGTCAAGAAGCAAGGGCAGTTCTCTGTCTGATGACTGACCTTGTGTCACTGAATAAATTTTGGAAAAAAATGTGTAACAGAATTTCCCATCTATTGAGAAATATTCACTTACAGACACACTGCATGGCTTAATTAATGTTTTACGAACTACCCACTGTTGCTCACTTTGCAATAGAATTGCAATACACCTCCACGAACACCCCTACAATAAAAAGTTACACAGCAGAGACTGCCTAAACAAAATCAGCTCAGCCTCGCTTGCATTGTTATACAATCTTTATTATATGATCTTACGCCCCCCCACCCAGAAGTCTTCTCGTGCTACCCAATGCACTGAAAAAAAGGAACTCACCTAATAAGTGGTTTGAATAACAGGGAAAAGTAGTGTCTGTGACTACCCCTTATTTTTCCACATGTTGAACTTTAAACACAAACGCTCATTTCCTACCAGAGTTTTTCTGTAGTATGCATTTATTAATCAGGCAAGTACTAGAAAAACATGTTTCACTCACTGCACCCACTGTACACATGGAATAGTGAGTGACCCACATCAGAAATGTTGGCTATCCAGTTCAAAACTGGGAAAACCCAGGAACAATTAGCAACCTCTAGAAAGACTGATTTTCTGCAATTCGCTTAGCACCACACTGGAGTTTTGTAACAGAGCAGTCAACTGGCTTTACATTCCAAAAGTTCTATGCAGAAGATTCTAACATCAAGTAATTGTGCTAACATCCCCACACCCAAATCCAAAGGCTTTCGAGAGGCTTTTGTGGTCTTCCCTCCCCATCTCACCCACCCTCCTCCATTCTGAGACAGCAAAGAGCTATACTAAATTGAGAAATAGCAACCCCTTATCCCAGATCCAAGTCAAGAAGCTTGCAGACATTGGGCAGGACAGTGTCTGAGGCTATTGGCCAAAGTAGCCGTGCCTTGGCAGGTGACGTATATGCACTGAACCCACTGAATCCAGCCGCTAGCTGGTCATTATGTATTTGAGTAACTCATTTTGGTTGCTGGCATAATATGGTCACCAGAAGGTGAATCCTGCTCTCAACCTCTTCCACTCCGCAGGTTTGCGATCCACATACAGCATGCTATCACATTCAACTAGCTGCCAGCACACAGATGATGCTCTTTTTGATGAACCGTCCAAATCCTACAACACATTCCTCCTCACACTTGCCTCAAAGGAGGAGATAAAGATACACGAGCGGAAGCAAATTACTTCAGATACATACATACATATATAAAGGAATATTAACAGAAGAATAAACAGCAGTTAGATGCTGAAAGTCAGTGAGAACTTGGCACCTAATTCCCACTTGGCATATGAAAGATCTCCCTGTCAGAGTTCAATCATTTGCCAAGGTTCTGAGAAAAATCTGTATTCCTGTTAACAGTGCCCACACTTACAGCTAGGAAAAGGTTTTAAGACCAAACATTCTTACAAAAGAATTTTTCACAGAAAAATAAAATCTTTCTGCACAGGTTTACCAATTAAATACCATGGTATTAACCAGATATGTTGCTTATGGTATAAGATTTTGTTCAAGAGATGGAATCACTTTTCATCTGAGGAGAAAAGGCTAACCGCATAATTCCTTTTCATTGGTTTCTAGTTAATGATTGTTTCTGAAATATACAACACTTTAGATATGCCCACGACTTTTGTAATGAATTATATTTTATAAGTCATTTCTTGGCATTCATTCAAATGTGCTTAATGCTACAGACACCCATTAAGTGATTACACTTTATGGTCCTCTAGCCTTGGAGGACTGTTAATGGGATATGAACTTTTTACTCTGTTTGGGTAATTAAAGCCTTGTTGTCCTATGTCCAGACAGTGTCAATGTTCAGACTATCAGCTTCGTGGTTAATGCTCAGTGAGCAGCACAGGGGAAAGAACTGTGTAGAGTAAAAATGTCTTCTTCCTGTTTTAAGTGGGGAAAGCATGCAGCAAGGTCATTTCCCATGGATAAATTGGAAATCATCACCCTTTCAGACTCAGCTATTTTTTCTTGACATGTGACTAAAAATTCTAGACACAGATGTCTTTAACTGGGCATTGTATATTTTTTTAAAACAAAGCTGACACAGGACTAGGGTTTCACACTACAGTTAGTCTGTTGAACATCAGTTTTCTTTTTCCTTCAGAAAAATCTTATAAACTACGTCATCATCTTTGTCTCATTAAAAGTCATATATATTTCTCCAGTCCCTACAGATTATTCAAAACACATGCGACCTTCCATTCTGCTTACTCATTCAGATCTCCGGCCAACAAGATGCCCAGCTATAATAAAAGAGGCACTTTATTCTGTACTAGAAATGGGCCAGAATCATGAAGCCTTGCTGAAGAACACTTTCTTAGAAACTACCATAAGAAAAAGATCATGCCTTCCTGAGTAGCTCCTAGAGCAGGATGAGAAAAGGAAACACATTTCGCTATTTCAAGGAGAAAAAAAGTCCCTCGGTAAGACGTTTCTGTTCATTTACACCAACTCATTAGCTGCCAAAATTGACCTCTGCTTTTAAACCCCATTTCTCCCTTCCAAGTGGCATTTTCATTAAGATGAAATGCTGCTCAAAGACTTCAGACAATTTGCATTTGGTAGACGCAGCACATTGTCATCAAATTGTACACAATTAACCTGAAATTACAATGAGCTACAGAAAGGCAATAAAAACAAACTATCAAAGAAAAAAAAAATGGTATCTCTTCAGTGAATGCTTTTTGGAACAAGTATTGGTGGCTTGCAACAGGTCTATTACACAATATGGCAGAAACCTCCTGCCATTCTAGAAGCTTTCCAGGCAAGCAGCTGTCTTACCATGCCATATTTTGCTCCAGTTTTTCTGACATCCTTTTCAGAATCTATCATCAACATTAGAAGTTGATGAAACTGAATTCTCTCCTTATTAGAGCTTACTGGGCTGCAAAAATATGGACATAACCAGCAAATATATTATCTGTTTGTGGGTTTCGTATATTTGGGGAATGGAGGGAAGAGCAGGGTACTTCAAAAAAAAAAATAAAAAAATGCAGAGAGTAACTGGGGAGCCAGGACAAGTCCTCAAGCACCCTCTCATGAAGGACTGTCAGAAAAGCTGTACGCTCCTCAACTCAACAGCTTGATGCAAAGTCTTAAGAAGTCATTAGGGTCTTTGCATTTCCTTCACAGGGCTTTGTTTTAACTCCTTCTGGGCATTAAAATTCATAGTCTAGACATGCATCATTATGGATTTCATGGAAAACAGCTTCCCATTCTGTGCCCACAAAGCAGTCAATAATGTTCTCAGTGAGTCACAGCCCTAAAGCAGCTCGTGCCCAGATGCAAATTATCATTCTCTACACCAAACAACAAATGTATTCGGTTCTTTTCATGCAAACAAATATTTCCCAGAGCTGAGCTTGAAATTGCCTTTAGTTAAGGCACTGGCATGATACTAGTTGTTCAACGGGATAACAGGGGAGAAAACACAAGATGATGCTATGACTTTTGTTTGTATTATGATCACTCTACTCTGTTCTGTTTGCAAAAGCCGAACAAGCCTCCACACTGCAGTCGCTCACATTTCAACACAAAGTTATTAGTACTTTCTGTGCATTTGCATTTCTTTACATATTGTCATAGTCACACTTCACCTTATTTCTTTTGCTGAGCTCAGAATTCTTAGGGAAAGACACATCCCTAGGGATAATGTAGAGAAGGAGAGTGACGAAGGGAAAAAGCAAAGCTGTATCTCTAAACAATTGGCTTGCTGCTGTATTCTGCAGAGGGCAAGGAGGAAGGGAACCAGACCTTTTGCTTTCTAAGAGCAACGCTCCAGCCATAAGCTCCACGTGCTTCAGGATACATAAACTGCAGCCCAATGTACTCATTGCTATGGTAACCAAGCTGCTTTTATTCCTTCTCTTACCAAAAAAAAAAAAAAAAAAGGTCAATTTTAAAACATAAATGCTGAAAAAGCAGTTTTGCATTCTTGTTTTGGAAATGTGGAGAGAAATAAAGCTATACTTTGCATTATTTAAAGAAAACGTTCACACTGCACATCACCGTGTCCCTGCCCACCCTCCAAAAACAGCTCCACCATCAAATGTCAACAGTCAGACAATCTGTGCACCTAACCTCAAGACATATTTTAAGGTACTCCTAGGGGAAATATTATACTGATTTTTGACTAATTGTGCCATTTTCATAAGTAGTCCTAAGGTTCAGACCTTAAAGAAACACTGGCTATTATACTCGTGCTGCTAATTAATGTGACATAATTTATTTTCCCTCTAACCTTTAGATAGCTTCAGAGAACACAACTGAAATCTTCAGAAAACACAACTGAAATGCTAGCAGAAATTTTAACAGTAGCAGGTAGCATTCGCAAGCTGCCATTATCGTAAACAAATGTAAACGCATTCATGGGTCTAGAAATAGTACCACAGTTTGAGAAAATGTCTAGTACCAAGCTTTGTCACTACATTGCCTTCCTGCAGATCATTTCTGTGCAGCAGCTGTACCCCTTTGAAAGGGACATGACCTTATGGAAATTGGGCATTAGACTTCTACACTGGTACCTAGCCTCCTTTTCATATTTTGATTGTTTCTACAGCCTTACCATGGATTTTGTACTCTACCCTGCCAAGTTCATTACTAGTTTCCTGGACAGCTTCTTTCATTATTTGCAGTTGTAGTTTTCATTTATGTTTTATATACTATTTCAGATTTAAAACTGCAAATGCAAAAACAAGTTCAATAGACATGAGCATTCTTCCCTCTACCAATTGCAAGATACTTTCTTCCAAGGTGGAAATAAGGAAAGCTTTGCATTATCCCTTGGCCAGCCCAGCAGCTGTGGCACACTCTGAAAGCCCAATGGTCCTTATAAGGAAGCATAGGAAAACCAACTAGCTCAGCCACTTTGCTGTGCTAGGAGTAACACCAAGAAAGTCCCTGAATCCTTTGAAGCAGCACTTGATGAAATACATTTATCAGTAACACTGTCCTGCAGTGCTCCCCACTATGGAAAAATAGAATTTCAGTTAAAATAAACTACAGATGTCCCCCTATAATCTCAGCCAAAGTTTCTATTTAAGCCTATGCATTTTTAATTTGCTTGGAGATCTTCTCATTTCTGCTACGTATCATGCTAGAAACTAAGTCTTCTTAGCTTAAGCAAGCCTAATCTTACAGAAAACAATTTTCCTTTCCAGGATCCTTTTTAAATTGGGTGCATCTCATGACCAGAAGGACTGAGGGTAGTGCGTACACCTACAACATCTGGATTTTCCTACAAAATCTGACCTGAACAGCTTCAAAGTGTTAGCTATTCACACCACCTGGTTAATAAATCATACCTATCTTCTCTATCACAGAGGTGCAGACTGCTTAATGACCATACAACTACACGAGGTGCTACTGATCTAGACCCACAAGCAACCTACAATTTCTACCTGTTGACCCCTCAGCATCTTAAGAAAAAACTCTAATTACTGCAATAAGAAATGTTAAGTAGAACAAGCAATTTTCAATTTTTTTAATGCTAATTACAACACTGGATGATAACCACTTTTGATTTCTTTTCAAATACCTCTAAGTAGCAGTTTCCAGATTAAAGGATTTAACCTGTTCCAAAACTAGGGCCATTTCACATGACCTCCATAGCCAGCTGGAGTTACATTCCTCCAAGTCAGACCTGAGTGGGGCTGGCTTGAGTTTTAGTCCATAGAAGGAAGAGGGGTGGTAGGTTTGCTTTTTCATGTTACTCAGACTAATTGCTTCTAGTTGCTTCTAGTCAGGTGGGCAAGGCAGTCACGTTAAATCTTGTTTCTGCTATTTGACTGAAGGTATAGCAGAGTATAGCAATAGTAATGGAGAAACACCAGGGGAGCTACAGAGACAGATCACAGAAGGCCACCTGGTTTGAAACAGGACAGTCTGCGTGTGTTACGATCTGTGCATTCACAGTTGTTCCAGCAGCACCCTGCCTCCTAGAGCACAGGATAGAACCAAAAAAACTCTTGTACACTAAGCTCCACTACGATGCTTCAGTTTTAAACTAAAAGGGAAAAAAAGAAATGACTGTACGAAGCGTTCAAGGGGTTTGAGCCAATACATTCTCCCTCTCCCACAGCCAATGAAACCAGAAGCTGGAGGTTCAAACAATACACAAGGCATTCAAATCCACCCCTTCTCATGCAAAACAATTTGTAAGGACTTGGCTTACTACCTCAACAGCTTCTCCCACAATACTTTTATTTAATTCTGGCTAGCTTATCCTGTCAGACAGTTGGTAAACTAGTACTAACATTTATGTTGTTGGCTGGTATCACCTCATTGGTTTCTTGAATATCTAGGTCTGCAACTAGGTATTAATTTTTATACATTATAAATCCATTATAGAAGGGGCAGAACTGACTACTGCAATCCACAACACCAATAATAAACCAGTGAATTAACAAATGTAAACACTGACTTTCTGCCAACAGCTCTCAACGTCTCAAATTAAGTGTGAATTACAGAAACAAACAGATGAGGCAGGAAGGAAACCATTTTAATAATTACTGAATTATGTATATTGAGATAAGACTTCGAATCTTGATTAAGACTTTGGCCTTTCCTTAAACACCGTATTGACAAGTAAGCAGAGCCATTAGCCAGCACAGACAAAATAAAATGGATGAGTACCAGTAACTGTAGGCAGATTTTAAGCAGAATTCTTCAAAGAACTATTAATAAACTGTATAAGTTAATAGAAGACTTCTATATGAATGATAGCAAAAGTTGCATGTTTATTTTTTAAAAACGCTGGTACTTTGATCCAACAAAAACCAGCATTATGTAGATTCAAAGTTCTCACATCTTTTTATATATATATAATTACTCTATAATATTTGTTTACATGCAGTACTTTGTTTAAGGTGACATATGGATCTCACAAGGAAGATTTTTAGTTAGCTATCCCAAGTTCTTCCTCAGTAGAATCATTATTTCCTTCCCAATGTGCTTTCCATGCCATATTCATTCTGCGTGCAATGCCAGACATGCCCGTGGTGCATCACAAACAGCAGAAGCAGTCCATAAAGCAGGCACTACACAGTATCTGCTGCCTTGTTCCTCAAGTCTGGAAATGCACCTACACGTCTGACTTGTATGATCTATGAAGAACGAACACTGGAAGATTTACTTCTTCCTATGAAGTGCCTCAAAAGCATGAATGCTCATCTCCAAAAGCAGCACACAAACTTGTGCCACAGTTACACAGGGAAAACAGTCCCCTGATACTAACTAGCAGGTCAAACGTAAAAACAAAAGCCCTTTTACGCATACTGCTACCACCACTAAGGAAAAAACCTTCGCTGCTCCTGACTCCATCGGTGAGGATATGAGCTGCTGCCACACCTAGCTAGCAGTGAAGGAAATGGTCACGGCTGCAGTCACTCAACACTCTTCTACTACGGCTGATCAGGTGAAGCTGAGCAAGAGGCTTCCAGCTTCTGGCACTTCCACTATAGGCATTAAAGAATAGTAAGACAAACTTTCTGGTGGCAGATGTTACTTCCTAATCACACATCCTTCATTTCAATTAGAGCTTTGAAAAATACATATAATTTACATCGCTGTTAGAAGATTTCCTTTAAGTTAATGTTGAGTGTGTCACAAAACCCAGAGACAGAAATGCACCAAGTAGAATAAGTCAGCTAACCAGATCAAACCTCGGGGCACCAAATATAAATCACACAAAGAACAAAGCACCAGCCAAGCTTCACTAATAGATTTGCAAACATGTCTGAGGGTCTTCATTTCATTTGGTCCCCCCTGGTTTGAGGCCAAAGTTCAGCTGCCTCCAGGCGAGGAAGGAAGGCAGGAAGGAAGGAGAGCAGGGGAAGCAGGAGATGCGGAGTAGGCAGAGCAAATATTTACACCTCAATTTCTAGTCTACTTCTGTATTTGAAGCAGCAGCTACAAAACTACTTCAAATCCCTGAGCTAGGACTTGGCTAGCTCTTCCCTAAGGGAGACTAAAACCACAGGACAAACATGGGTGTGATGAATATATAAAACCACATCTCCAGCACAGGCTGACCCACTAACTGAAAGGTTGAACTGAGGAAATGTTACCCCTTTCCCAGTGGTACAGTAAGACTGACAGCAGTTCAGTGCTCCTGCACAAAACAGGGTGACAACACAGAGCAGCAGTATTTGGTCTCTTTTTTTTTTTTTTTTTTTTAAACTTCCACATATATCTCAGCAGACTTTCAGAAAAGACAAATCTTTGTGTACTTACTGCATCCTATGTACAAGAACTTAATTATACATCCCTACTGGGAAACTATGTCCATCTCAATAGTAATGAGGATGTTTCATTCTGTCACCTGCTGCTCCTACAGTGGGCTTTCCCTCCTTCCAGAGGCAGGAAAGATGAAAACTCTCAAAAATTTTTATTTGGTACCAGGTGAAAGTAGAACTTAACTCCAACCTCTCGCTTAGAGACTCCTACGTTATAGCATACAGGTTTTAAGCAACATTTAAGTGTTAGGGTCTGTTCTAACAAACAAATCCACTCACCCAACAGGTGACCCTACAGTACTGGGACAGGGCTGATTTTAAGAGGGCATCATATGTCTGCTAAAACTCAAGGGGCCTGGGAACGAAAACAAGAGTTGTTATGGTCTTCTAGTGCTATTTCAGGGTCACTCTAAGTACCTTCCTAACAACAGAGGGGTTTTTCCTTCAGGACAAAGACCTTGGCTTGAACAATGGTGGGTTTTTGTTTTAAATGGAAGCCATCTACCTTGTGGAAAGGAATACACAAACAGTAAGCTGTTTGTATGTACTAAAAAAACAGGACAGTTAGAGCACGTTTCCTTCCATGAAAACTTCTCTTTCAGATCACTAAGCTGACTGCTACTTGACAGAGTAACTGGTAGTCCTAAACTAGATGCACAGCTGGAGGAGCACAAATCCCCTATTTTAAATTGGATTTATCCCTTCGCTAGTCAGACAGTAATTCCAATTTTGTAATTCCATTGCCCAAGCACTGCATGGGCTGGAAATCCACTCTCTCAAAAAGGTGAATTCTCTTCCTGAAGTACTGTTACGAAACAAACATGCTGCTCTCTAACTGTGCCCTTGCAAAACAGGGGAGCAGTTCCAGGAAAGGAAACTAAAAGCTACATTGACATGAAATAAATTGTCAAATATCCAGCCAGGTACTACCATAGCTGCCTGCTGTAGGCAGGCAGAAGAACACATTAAAGAGTTACAGATAGAGCAGCTGTACTAATCTTGACTGCCTCTAGCTGAACAAAAGAACTTCACAGTTGGGGAACCACCTCTACTTCAGCACAACAGCAAACAGCTGTACCTGGGGATCACAGGTTTCACATATAGAATGCGGATGTTCTACATGTATTTTCCTTGGGATGACAATTCTTAATGAGCCTTTTGTTTTCAGATCACAAACTGAAAAGCAGTTGTTGGAGATACATCTGCAGAAAAGAGCCACCATTATTTTCTGTGTTTTTCCATTTTCTTTTAATGGATGATGAAAAGAAAATATGGTATTCATTACAAGGTGACTTGTGTTCTCATTGTTATTTTTCCATATAAAAATCAAAGAGTGTTGTTTAGAAGATTGCTACAGCTTCACTACCAGGGTGAAGGGTAGAATATGACTTTATATGGGGAAATAAGCACAAGCAACATCTGGAAAGCTTAAAGAAAAAAAGCAAAAAGAAAGGTGAGAGGGAAGGAAACAAACGAGGGAATAAAAATTAAAAGCATTTCAAATAGGAGATTTGTTCCATATACAACATTGCTAATTAACTCTGAAGATTTGTAAATACGAATATTAGTGTATGTTCTATGTCTTGGACTCTTCTTATGACGAGCACTTGTGTTTATGCTGAGAGCTAGTTCAGCTAAAATAGGCTGAGTTCCATCAGCAAGTTAGAAAGAGTAAGCATTTGTATGTATTTGATGCATGATAAAGCCAGTTTCTTCCTGGATAACTTACAGGAAGGAAGTACATGTTAGCAGATGATCCAAACATGGAGCAGTCTGCACGTTAAATAAAATCTGTTGGGCCTGATGAAAGAATCTAAGTTATTTGGCATGTGGATGCCTAACCCAAGTTGCTCCTAACTTACAGCATCTTTGTGCCAGACAAGGCATTGCTAACAAGGCATTTGCAGGGTACTAAGATGGAATGCTGATTCAGTGTGTTTTATTCTGCCTCAGAAAAAATTCCAAAGGGTGCTCTGCACTGGAGAAAACAAACAAACAAACAAACAAACAAAAAAAAATGACATGCCATCTGGAAGTTCACAGTAGCATAGATGTAAATAACTAGAGTTTTGATGAGTTTCTCTTCTTTCTCTCCGGGAGTCTCCACAATTTTTTTTCTTGTAATTCAGTTGGACACCTGAAAAGCTTGTGAATAAATGGAAGAAGTTAGGCCAACCCGGGCAACAAGCAGCCTGAGGTTCATAGGGGATCTTTACTCCTAGAACTCCCAGCCCAGCCGTCCTGCTGCCCCATTAGCACGTGATCCACCACGAGCACAGAACTTTCATCTTGTATAGATGCACTGAACAGCTTCTGCTTTGTGCATCCACACAGCAAAAGGGCATATAGACCATCAGAAGACACAAGAGCGAGCTCCCCTTCCACAGCACCAGGTACCAAGCTGTGCTCTTCTAGGTGAGAACGCAGGCTCAGCTCTTGGAAAGTGAGGCACACAGTAGGTAAGCAGCTAAGAGTACACAGGGCTGGAGTCATGCTTTGTGGAGTAAAGGAGACAAGGTAAGATGGCTTTCAAGTAGCATGGTGTTGCTTCCTCGCTGCAGAGTACATTTCAACACATACAGTGCTGTTGAAGTGTTCCACAACAACATCAATACTTAAACATCTCTCTTCTGACTCCGGTAAGGAAGAATTTGGTAAAAACTAATGTTGCATCACAGCAATTCAATTGTGCACAGATTCCACAATTTAAGACCTTCAGCATACAAAACTAGTGATTTGCATCATCCCAGGGGCTGTACACATACTTGAGAAGCCTGTTTGATTCACAGTTCCTTTATCATAGTGCCCATGTCTCTGCCTTAACAGTTAGTTATACAATTATTCCCTCTGGCCTGGGACCTGATGACAAACCAAGGTGATGCAAATGAATGTGGCACTGTCCATCCCATTTTTTCTTAATTCTTCTGGGATTACTGAGTACAGGTTGGCAGGGTTTCAAAGCAGAAGAACTTGATAATTCAGTCTTTGTTTTTTTCAGACTTACAAATCCTACTGTATAGTAGGGTAGAGAAAAAGGAATGATGAGTCAAGAGAGCAAGACTACAGCCAAATTTATAGAAAGAAAAACAATTACACTGAATCTTACTTTCACAAGTAATATTTGAAATGCCCATAAAAATCACTTTGGAATCATTACTCCAAAAAATTTATAAATCATGTTTCCAATATGCATGACTTCACATTTAATTAAAACTGAATAAGGTAATTACTATGTGTTAAACAGCAACTTAAAAACTACTGGTGTTGAACAGCTATACAGTTACTATGTACCGACTCTTCTGCACAATTGCAATAGACTTACTATGGAAATTCATACGGATTCAATTCTCAGGAGACTTTACTAAACAATAGGTCCTCTCTTCGTAAATTCTACTTACAAGATTTGATGCAGTTCCCATTCTTCATTCATTTGGCCAGTGAAGCTGACTTTATACATGACACTTCTGCTATTCTGTACAAAACCTTTCACCACTCACCAACTTCATTACATCTAATATAAATCTTGTCCAGTAAAGACCAGCTCTGTACTTCAAGAACCAGACGTCTGCAAGATGAAAGCATGAGAAGTTTTGTTTTTCAATTTTTTCTCTCTAATGCAGAATAAGAGCAAGCAGAAAAATATCTGGAGAATTATTGTTTTTTAAGTATACTATTTCCAAAGCCATGTAAGGCAGAGTATTCATCACAACTTGATAATAAGAGAAATCATTAATTCTTAGCATTTTTTATCCAAGATTCCTCTAAGTGATGGATAAACCTCAGGCCCAGGGAAGGGACCTGGCTGGAAAGTGAAAGCAATCAAAGATGATGAAGTCTCATTGTATGAGACTATACAAACAAATGTGTTTCTCTCTGTTCTTCTGAGGAGGGAGAAACTGAGGAGCAAAGCAAACTGCACACATTCTGGAGAGCAAAAAAGGCAGGAACAGATATGAAGAGCTCTCCTGACTCCGTGTGTGGTATTGTACTTGCTAAACCACCCTGACTATTTCTCACTAATACTGCAGCTCTGATAAACAACATTTATGAATGGAAGGCTTTAACAGATTCAACTATCAGAGTGCAGTAAGAGAGGAGAAATATGTATCAGACCAAATATTGTAATAACTAGAGACAGTTTCTTTGTCAACTCTCAAATGCTATTCAAAACCAAGGCAAGAGGCAAAGCCTAGAGAAATTGTGTTTGGAAATATCTAGCCACTTCTACAGCTCATATTATTTATGAATAGGATTTTTTTAGGCAATACATATTTCAATAAAACTTTTCCTGAGTCCCTCAACTACTAGCACACTGCTTATTTGAGAGCTACAGAAAACCACCTGTGCCCAATATAGTCACACTATAACCACTTTCTTCCTCAAGGCTAAACAGAAAAGAGCCACAAAGCCTATCCTACATCCTGCCAGGTGGGTGGACATGCATTATGTTTCACAATTTGTAATGATAGCTTTCCAACTGATTCACACAGAAGAAAATTAAACTATTTCCCAGACACTTGTGTGTTAGCAATCCAGCATTCCCTTAGCTAAAATCACTCTTCCCAGTAAGAAAGTAAATAAGGCAATGCCAACAGACAGATTTAGGACTAGGCCTGAGCATCCAGGGAGGCTGTAATAGAATCACTTAAAGCTTTACAAAACATCTGTGCTATATAAAAACATTAAGGAACAATCTGGGTAAGTACAGACCCAAATATGAGTCAGAGAACCTGGGCCTGAACTGATGCTGACTGGTAGTAATCTCCTGCCTCCGTGGCACAGCGTAACCTTCCAAAGTTTCCCTACTCTGTTACTTTTGTGTCTTACACACAGCATTATTGCAAAATGAAGTCTCAGGTGGATCCATATGATACATACATCTGCTGGATCCAGATCAGGCCCAGTTAGTCTGCAGAAATAATCTCATCCTCAAAAAAGCATCCAGTTCCTTCACATTAATAAATAAGTTTTCATTGCTGAGTTCAAGCCCATTCCATCCCTCCACAACCTCCTACATGGAGAACAGTGGTAATGCTGTAACAGAAGTTAACATGAAAAGGGGTATACGTAGTGTCTTTACCTGGCTCTTTTACATTGTCCTATCTAATAAACAGATGTAAGAGCAAAACAGAAAATGGATCCAAGATCTGCTAAGTTATACATAACATCCCAAAATACTTAGCAGCTCAGCATGACCCTTGATGGGTCTGTTAACCCACCAACATACTTAAGACAACAACCACTGCACCCATGGCCTGAAGAATAAAACCAGTAATCATTCTGTATTTTATGCATGGCTCAGTAGCACCTTCAGCTCCCAGACCTGAGTATGTATCTTAGCTGACTATGACTTGGGACAGCACCTAAGTGTTCACAGTTCTCATTTTTCGTGCAGTCAGAGAAGAAATGCAACAGATTGGAGAGGTCCCTCTAGTGACTAGGGAACCAGGACCATGGGACATACTTTTTGATTTATCTTAAAGACCCAGTTAACTAACAAACTTTACAATAGTTTAATTTGTAAGGCTCATAAATTAATAGAAGTACTGAATTTTATTTGTAATTGTGGGCCAAATATGCTTTCTATCATTAACCAGCTAGTTGTGGAGTTTCCTTCAATGAATTTACAATAAGGGTTAAGATACATTTAGAAGTCTGGTTAGATGACCTGTTAAAGGCCATGCAGATGCAAAGCTCATTTTAATATTTTGTCTCGGTTTATTTTGTTTGCTTTTAATACCATATCACTGGCAAAGTTTACACAGCACTGAAGTATTTCTGCAGATATGCCTTTTAGCCCTTACATCTTTTAGGGCATGGAAATTTATTTAATGAAAAATCGTTAGTGGCTCTGAATAATAATACTTAATCATGAAAGAAAATACAGAATAAGAGAAAGGTGTCCTGTTTTAAAAAATATTTTAAATTATCTTTTTTTTTTTTTTTTTTTTACTTTTTTTTTTTTTATGGTGAAGATCAGAGATCCCTCTGCGTGACTCTTTAGGTCCATCTCTGAAGTACTTCACCTTTTTCTGCCAGGTACCATTTCTAATAATTAAGCTTACTGGACCTCTGATTCAACTTTCTACATGGTGACCTCACGTTGACATCCTTTCAAAATAAATTTCCTGATATATTACTGATTTTCTGCCAGCCAAGAGGCAACCATCAGACTGTTAAACTGAATAGTGATCAACTCTAACATTACCCTGTGGGAGAAACATTGTAAGTATAGGTATAAACAAAGAAAATTTTAAAGAATAAAAGATTCTTAAATTTGCTTTAATAAGTTGTTTGCTTTTGATGTAGTAGACATGAGATAATAGTTAACTGACTGCAGAAGGCAGGGAGAATTGCTATTAGACATTTTTGTATCCCCACAGCTTCTGAAGAAAACACTTTGAAATGTCAGAAAACACAAGAGAGGGTAATAAGGATAAACACAAAGATGTAACTTGCTATAGATTTAAGGACACCACTAGACAACTTCACACTGATTTATCCTGTTTTTATGGAGCTATGAAAATAAATAGCACAATAGCAGGCAGAACTCCGTCACCTCTTCAACACAGCCAGGGAAGAGTCAGAGAGCGCTGTGACAAATCCACTGCGAAACTAGTCATTTGATAGTGGAGAAGCTGTGAAGCACAAACACTATACTAAGGGAGATGGCCAGTCTCCCTGGTGGTGGGTTTGTATTTGAAAGCCTTACCTCTGAATACAGCTTACAGGGAAATGAAACAACTCTACTTTGAAGAACGTATAGACAACAGTCCTCTCCAAGTATAACCAACTGGCTTTCTGATGGAAGAGCTTTCATACCAAGTTCACTACAAGTTTTAGCTTTACGTGGCCTCTCAAAAAGGCCTCTGAAAGCACAAAATGTTTTCTGTTCTTGTTAGCACTCGTCCTCAGCACAGAACTTTCTATGCTTTTATAAAGAACGGTGAGGCACATCACAACTGTTCGTTTGGTAAAAACAGAAGTATGGAAGATTAATTGGCCTCCTTCAGGCACAGGAAGAGATGAGCATTTGAAACAAACATAAGGGTAAGAAAAGGAAAAGTAATTAACCTTTTTGACTTGTCTGTCTCCCTCTGCTTGCAACTGGACACGCAGCTTTTTCACATTAATGCAAAAATAACTGATACAGGTACTAGTGCTTTCATTAGTTTAGTATCCTTCAGTGTTCTCTATGAGATCAAAATAAAGCATATTCCTGTTCTGAACCACCACTGGCATGGATGTGACAATAGACAGCCTATTTCCAAAAGGCAAAATCCATCCAAAAGTGAGTTCTTTATTACAGGAAGAGGTTTTATGTCAGTTCAGTAACTAGTACAGATGTGTATCAATGGAAGATGTGCTGCAATAGCCATTTCTGAAACCATGTTCTGTATAGGAGGTAGCCACATAGCTGGAGATGGGGAGCTCAGCTTTTATCCAACCAATCCCCTGATTATTATTATTTTTAAAATCTAAATCAGCCATAACTGGCTGATTCATTGCAGGAATAGATTAGATCACCAAAATCCAAAAGGCACTCCGTGCAGAAATCTGATGAAGCTTATCATTCAGTAATAGGCTTGCAATGAAAACCAACAGATCACTGTAGCTGAAATCATAATAAAAGAGAAAAAAAAAAATGAGCATAATATTGAGATATAATCCTGTCATATTGTAGTATGTTACTACCCTTCTTTCACTTCATTTTCCCATTAAGACAACACAAGACTCCTTTCAATAGAAATTACTTTTCTAGTATATGCTAACTCTTGCTTTAATTGAAAAAGGGAAAAAAAAAAAAAAAGGAATAAAAAAGCAATAAACTTGCCTTGTGTCACAGTGATATGCTGAAAGTATAACCCATAGCACTATCCTAGTTCTGGGTGGAAAGACCAGCTCCGTAAGCAGCCAAAGCATTTCTCTGCTTGCTTGTCGGGCACCAGCACTATCTCCAGTGCACAGAGTGGGGAGGCCTGCCCACAGCTGGACAAGTGATCCCTGAGTAGGGAAAGTAACTACAATTTCCTATAGGTATTCTTACAAGCGTACAAGAGAAAAGGCCTTTTTAATTCAGCAACCTTATCTTTGGTAACAATGACAGTAAGTGCATCCAGTGATAATGATAGGATCTCAGACTCCTTCCTCTCTTCCTCCCATTTATTCCCTTCCTGTCGTCCACCCCGAGTGACAATATCTTGCAATTTGTTGTGTGACAGCCTTCCAGAAAGAAAATTTATTCTCCGTCACCACATAATCTCCACTGATTAATGATCAGGAATTGCTAGCAGTTTGCACAGATGCAGACTTGTGGAAAAAAAAATCTTTTGCCAACTGCAACTTGACTGGTTTTGAATTGCATGTAATCTCCAGTCATCTCAAGCTTTAGTTCCCTGGTCCAGAAAGAAAGAGAGTGATGTTGATGTTGTTTTGGAGAGCACAGCCACTAATCCCACATGCCTTATTCCCTTCCTGCATCACATATGAGGGGAAGACTGATGCTGTGCCTGAAGCACAAAACATATCGACAGCAGGATTGCCAAGCTTTAAAGAGAAAACCTTGGCAGTGCAAAGTCTACAAGATTTTTTTTTTTCCCCTGCAGGCCATTCATTTGACTTTTGTCCAAGTCAATAGCGCACTACGGTTGTTACCATCTACTGCCTGATCTTTCGAAGTGCTAAGCCATCTGAGGCTCTGATGGTTAGAAGAATTTCACTGACTTCAATCCCTAAAGGCTACTCTGACACGTCTGGAAAGGCAGGGGAGATTGTATTTAACTGCTGAGCATGAACCCACAGAAGAACACCCTCATTATATCTGCCACCTTTATTTTCAGCTCTCCAGGGAGAAGCTTGAGAGTGAGTGTCTCCTGAGAACAAGTGACCTCATCTGTACAGCAGCAATTCCCCAAGGATAAGGCAGCTCATTGACAAAGCATTGAGATGATACCTCTAACTGCTTCACAGGTTATGATTTTCCCTTTGATTAGTCAAGGGCTTTCTATAGAAGGCAAATGCTAACGCAATAAAAACTAATAACGCAAAAAATTAACAAGTAACACCTTATAAGTGAAAGGTAATAAGGCTAACAGACCTAATAATTGCAAAGAAAACATCAAAAAAGTTATACTGCTGCAAGCGAGAGGAAGAGTTTCTATTAAACCAGAAAAGAGCAAAAGACAAGCATCCTAAAACTTGTAGAGTTGAAACATTTATTTTCTGTCAATGTTAATATCACTTATTTCTACAAATGGATGCAATCCAGTTGAGGTAGTATTTGTGATGAATGCCAATTTGTTACACCACTTCACACTAAAATCTCTAACTTTTAAACCCTGAAAGGATCTACAGACTTGTACATTATTTATTTTAATATTTCATTTTTGTCCATTGCTCCAGCCCTAGATTTGAAAATAAAACTGTTCTCAGCTCCAAAAAGATCCTACTCAGTCTTTCTCCGCATCCAGATTACAGCTTTAGCATCAAAAAAATCCACACAATTAAAAGTGGGAATTTCCAAATCATCCTTACACCCCTTACATCCAGCTCTGGACGGTGCACAGACACATGACTTATAATCTGTAATCTTTTTATAGACTCTTTTAGGTTGCTTTTATGAGATGCTTAAAAATTATAACTTTTCATTTTCCCTTTCTTTTGGGGTCCACATGTTAAGGAATAGAGGCCTTGTAGGTAGCAAGGACCCAAAAAATGACAAGATTAAAAACAAAAGAAATCCTGTAAATTATAGGGAGTACATCACAGTGTGGTATGACACAGTTTGCTCTTCATCATTCAAGGTACCTTTCGTAATTTCTAAATACATGTGAAGTCTATGTAATAATATAAATGATATCATAAGTATCTAATTCAAATGACTTCTGAACATTTAAATGTTTTTAATTGGTAAGCAAACATTTCTGAGGAATTAGAAATTCAAAATACCGATAAAAAGTTAAATCCCTAATATTATACAGACATTAAGCTCTTCAGATCCATAAAGTATTTTACATTATTCCTATCACACAGAAGAAAATGCATATTCATTAGTTAAAAAAACATAAACCCCAAATATATTTCTCTGAATATTTAGAATGGTTTAGATCTTGCTTTTCATATTTAAAATACTTGAATTAAGTGACCAAGGTTATTTAGTGGGGAGGCAGGACAATTACCAGTGAAGAACTACTTTGTTTCAAATATACATTCTGCAGTTTCATAAGAATAAAGTACCACTACTGAGTTTCACATTTGATCAAATTATCTCTGAGCTATATCAGTAGATTAGGATCTTTCACTTAATCATATTTTTCTCAGAGGGCTTTGCAATTTTTTAAACAAATATTTTACTATTAATAACACGTAGTCTACAGATCAGCGTAAGACACTTTATCTTGAAGTATGAATCTCTGTAGTTGAAAATTATGATTTTATTAGTTTTTAAATCTTCATTGGTTTTAAAAGTCTTTTCTATATTTTACACATTTATATAAAGATGCACGTACCTCACCTGTGTCCATTGTTCTAAAGAATATTTTAAAACATGAATAGATGCAAGAAGTATCTTGTTTTTAAGTAGGGGAAATTGCACTTACTGCACATACTGCCTTAACAAAAGTGAAGTACAAACTTACCATTATATTTACCTTCCAAACAAAGAACAGAAGAACCATTTTTCAGTAAGTTGTAGACAACTCTCAGAAGCTGTATTTTCGGCTTAAATTGAATAGCTTAGCCCATAGACACCTTTAATTAGGCACAGTACTTTTAAAAGATAGATTTTCCCAACAAAAGAAAATAGACTGGGCATTTGAGGAAGACTGCACAATCTGTACATGCGATTACATTCTGTGTATCAAATGGAGACCACTGATACTCATGCAAATCGAGTTGTGTGACCAATGCAAGAGCAGAAAGCTGAATCCCCTACACTGCAAGCAAACATACCGCCAGAAGAGCAGTGCCTTACTGCAACACAAGCTATCAAAGAAAATGTTACCAATCTAGAGACAGTCTTAAATAAATTTAAAAAAAACTAACAAACAAACAAACAAACAAAAACATTAAAATGGTAATAATGGTAATCAAATCTGTTATAATGTAACATAGCCACTGTTTAAAACCAAACAAAAACACAAAACATACAGAGGTCTTGGTGTGTGTAACCAGGTACAGTTATCTTGAGAGGAATCTCTGAATAATCAGCAAAGCCAAGCCAAGCCCTGCTTTCCACTCACATGGAAACTTGGTGGTAAAAAATTGATACAAAACAGTGACAGTTATATTTAAACATTCAAGACTTGCTTCCATACACCAAGTCTTCTGTCTCAGTTTCATGAATCCATAGATAAACCAAGGTGACCCATTAGCCTAACAAAGCCACCTCAAGCGAGTTCCCACAGCTACAGGCAGAAGAAAGGGGTACAGCTTTTTCCTCCTTGGTTCATGTGACCAGCAGAATCAAGGGAGGAAAAGGAGAGATGGTTAACTTTCAGAAAGAACTGAAGCAAAGTTCAAAATTACAGTTTTGGATGAAAACTCCCAATAGTACTTGCTCATTTCCCATCCTTCTTTATCTTCCTTCTGCTTGCGGCTCAGGCAAGATTCAGTTTGAAAGGATAGTTAGGCAAATAATAAGCTCAAAGAGATGAGGCTCCTGTTGACTTCACAGTAAGGCTACTCAATGCCTGCTCCGCAACTGGACGAATACCACACCAACTATCCTGCAGGGCAATATTTATCAGGTCTTCATTTTACCAAAACAAAACTTCTTCAATTTAAAGAACTAAACAAGGTTTTAAGCACGTAAGCCTGTAAACTCATTTCCCAAAATGCCAAATGAAACTGCCATTACTTACATTCCTTGAACAAAGAGGAGAATCACAGATTGCAGGTTACTCACCACCTTATCGAAAGACAGCAATGTAACAGTATATAATGACAGTCAGCTATCAGTGCTCAGTCTCCAACATGATGAGCACTTCTCGTAACCAGAGGCTTAATGATTTGCAAAGGCAGGATCTTCCATGGGGGTTTCTGAGCGACTACATAACACATACAGTTCCAGTAGCACCCAAAAAACCTCTCGGTGTCTTCTGACCATGCTGCATAGCAAATATTAGTACTTGGTTGACTTCTTTCCACATTTGTTTTCAGAGACCTTGCAGAGTTGAAAAAATGTAATTATCTATTTCTCAGTACTCACCCCCATAGGAGTTGTGTAGTTGAGCAATGCATTCTTGAATGAAGCCATAAAAGCAAGCATGCTAAATGTTCCTATACTTAACGTTTTTTTAGGATATTCCAAGGTCACATAGTGTTGTTATCAAGTTCATACAGCTATTGTGCATCTGAACTGTGTGACAGTTTGTCACAGAACCAGGTGGAGGCAATATAAGCCTTTTGTGGTACTTGGTGTTGAATGACATTAGTGAAACTATAAACAAAACAGTTTTGTGTTTTGCAAGGGAAACAGCTGGAGTAATAGTCTGTATTGATAATAAAGATGATTTACTACTGTTTTGTATTGGATTTGATTGAAGAGAATGATGTTTTTAATGGTTTGGAAACCAGTTAAAGAATGAACATTTCTAATAAACATTTCTATAGTACTGATGGTACTATAGTACTATTCAGGCCAGAGAAAGGCTAACCTTTTCATAAAGCAGTGGGGGAGATACTGAGCTTCTTACCATGTCATGGAACAATGTATGAAGCGGATTACAAATGTTTCAGAGTGCTAGAGAGTCTTGGATGCTGAATTGCTTGACAAAGTACTCATGAGCTTAATAGAGCCTTGAATGTAAAACATCCAACTGTTATATGCTGTGAGCTGGCATGTCCTAAGTACCTACAAGCCACATTTAAAATTAGCTTTTTATTCACATCACATTAATTCTTGGATACCACATCAGAAGCTGGGCTATCATGTTCTGCATAACTCCTGTGTTTGTGGGGAATGAGTACTGAGACAGATTGACAGTATTTTCATCAGTTAGCTTCATCACAGGTTTCATGTTGCTTTGTTAAGAAACGAAAGCTCATACACAAGAAATGGTAGTAGCATGGATATATGTAATTTTTCCCAGTATGCTGGATTCTTGTTTCCCCTAGGGAAAAAAAGGTTTCCAGCACTGCAAAAGTCCAGCTTCACAAACGACACCAGTCATGTCAAGCCATTAAAAGGTCCTTGTGGATAAATAGCGGGACACTATCCCTGACAGTCACAATGGCCCAACAAGCTTTCAGGAGAAAAAATAAAATCAAAGTTTAAATAGTTGGTGTTTTTTGTTTGTTTTTTTCTCCAAATGAGAAGGACTTCCATTCTGATGCCTTCAGTTCACCTCAACAGGTATTTCACACTTCTCCCTCCATTACTCAACTTCAGTCCCAGACGACCCGCTCCATTTGAACTACAGGCATGTGCACACACACACAAATTGAATGCTTTATGTATATTAGCAACTAACTTAAAACAATGTGAGCAGATCTCCCGAGAAGTGGATCAGCGGGTAAGGTTTAACTTGGGACTACCACTGATTCAGTGCCACAGGCTGTGTGTCCTTTAGCAGCTTTAGGTGTACTCTTCGAGAGCATTTTCCAGATTAATTTCATCTGAAAAGGCCCAGTTTGTGAGTCTGAAATTGGTTCATGACACAAACCAAAAGTTGGTAACTGGGGGAGAGACTGGCTGATGATTAGCCTGCTGATTCAAGCTCCCACATCCATATGCAACTGAGTCCCAGTTGCAATTTCAAATTTACTTTATATGGGCATCACCTATGACAACATGCCCAGTATCTTCATTCACACATGAAAAAAATTCTTCTCATAGCTCTCATTTCTGCTGGAAGTAAAGAGGCTGAGTCCAAGCAGAGTGCAAAGGTAGGCAAACCACTGTTTTTACAGTCCCCAAAGATACTACACCTGGCACAATCCATTTGTCCTCACGGCACAATCCATTCCTCAACAGCCAAAGCATAAAATTACTCCAAGATTAACTTGCAAAAGCCATTATGTCAAGAGCTTAAACTTCCCATGAAATAAATTGCTATGAATCTTTGCCTCATAAACATCAGCTTCCACATGAGGGCCTCTGCTTCTAAATTCTCTGAAGAAAAGTCAGCCTATCTGAACCAGATAAAAAAAAAACTAAAACTTGTGAGCTATAACAAGCTGCAAGACGTGCACATACTAAGCCTAAAATGACCAATTATACTAAGAGTATGGGGGTTTTTGTTTTTGTTTTTTTTTTTTTTAAAAAAAAAGTAAAAAACTTGGAGTTGACTGTTGGTTTTATTATTTTTCCAGAAGCAGGCCCTTCGTTATTTTTTTCCCCCATATAATACTGTTACAAAAAAAAAAAAAAGAAAAGAAAAAAAAAGAAAAAAAAAAGTATTGAAGTATTGAGAAATTAGAGCTTCATGGTTAAAATTAAACATATTTTGTAGCTGTCAGTTCAGAATGCAGATCCCTTCTGAATAAATAAATCCAGAAAAAAGTTTGAATAAATGTCAGAAGAAAGTGTCTGATGAACTTAAATTTAAAGTAATATTTAACTATGAATTTTAATTCTAAAAAAATATTAATTACTTTTTTAAAAATGATTTTGACGCAGAACTCTGGAAGAAACCAAGTACTTGTACAAGCAAACTAACATGTCGCGATGCAAATTCAGGACAAGACATAGCTTCTGGAAGTTCTAACCACTTGTGTTGGAGCATATCCAATAATCCTAAATTAATACACTGCTCTATTTGGATTGTGGTAGGTCTCAGCAACAGCTGACACTTAACCTTCAAATTTTGCATATATCTGACAGCAGAGAGATAAGATGATTCAAGAGGGAAGAGAAAAAAGTCTCTAACATCCCTTACAACATCTGAATAAATACATCCTCTCTATGTTCTTACTCGAGAGGGTTGGAAGAAAACCCTGGTACAGAGCAGTTATCAAATAATTTTTTTAAATATATTAAAGTAGAGGAGCTACCTCAACTTCAGATCTGGGCCTGAATCAGGAATAGGTTCCATTTATCAGGAGCCGAAGGTCTAAAGATGTACGCTGCTTGGCTGGAGCTCCCAAGTGCAGGCTGCGGACACCACTGTTTCATGAAGTTAAGTTCTCCTTTTTCCCCTCCCAGAGCTACTTGGGCCCGGGCTTCCCTGCCCAGGAAGCTTTCCTGGTGGGAAAAGACTTGTAGCAGGCAATTAGGGTAGCCATCCCTGACAATTGCAATCACTCCACCTCTCAGGAAAGACACGTTTTTGAGAGGTAAAGCAACCCATTCTGCCACACCACAAACAGTTAACAACAGTGTAAGCTTTATCATTATTAGGAGCACACCAGATAAGAGTTTTCAGTGATGACAGTTTATGGTTGATAGAGCAATGTAAAAGCAGCGCTATGAATAGTAGGAAAAAGTAATCAATGAAGCGGGTTATGCATGTACCCCATGACATGAATCTGTCATTCAAAGTGTGAGCTAAAATAAAAACCTCTCTGTAGATGAGCTAGTGGAATCAAGAGTAATGCTTCACAGCTGGAAGCCTACATGCTCCAGCTCACAGAGCTCACTGAATACCACCTAGGAGCTCATTTACACACTGGTAGTTTAAGAACAGTGAACTCCCTCCTCGCTGATAGATGCCTCACAGTTTTTGCTACCTTTGAAATGAAGACTTGTAATTCATGATGTGCCATTAACATTCACAAAAGGTGAAAGTCTATCTAAATAGAAGCAAATGTTACCACAGAGCAGTTGCTCACCAGCTTTTGCAACAAGCCAATACAAAAAACTTGTGTTTACTAACAGCTAGTAATTAATGTACACCATAGGGTACACCTTGTTTAATTCCATAGTCCTGTAATTTACGTGAATAAGGCATCTAGTAGAAGAAGAATAAAAACGAACCATCTGTTAAAATGCAACGGAAACGTCCTTGATTATAAACCAGAGTAGGATGCAACTGGTCCTTGAAAAAATTCAGTCATACTTCCCTAATACCCAAGCTTAGCAATTGCATTGCCAAGTTTTTCCAGTCACCTTCCTAACTGTACTTCCTCTAGTTTTATAAAGGGGATAGGGTTACAAAAAGAGAACCATGACTACCAATGTATTATCTTGCAACTTGTATAGTTTCCTACATCCACACCGTTAGGAGTAAGACTTTTCTGTGCCTTTTGCACCCACTTTGCATAGGTGAAAAGGATTTCATAAAACAAGTAACAGGAGAGAATCAATCCACAGTGTACTTTTTTTCCACAATTTGTACTGCTCATTTGAACCCCATAACCTAACATATCAAAATCATCATCATCTTATTCTGGTTTTCCAACAATGAAGAGACAATGAAGAAGTCTAACTGCACTAAAACAAGCAGTGAGCAAGTCTACTGAAATATACCTTATAATATTTTATATGTGCATATATATACATACATATTATCATTACTGAACATACAATAGAGTTGCCTCTGCAGGCACAACAGCTACCTCCCATGACTTTCAGGCATCCAACATATCTCAATACCAAATAAATAGCAATCCAATAGCTCCCTACCCAAAGGAGCTGTTAGGGCTACAAAGCAGATAGATTTTTCCTCAGCCTTGCGGTTGGTTTGACTTTTTGTGCCACAAATACTTTCCATGCATTGATCTCACAATAAGGTAGCCCTGGAAAGGATTTATGCCTTACCTAGCTCAAAAAAATAAAACATTTTTCCCACACAAATGAAAACCATATGCTCAAAATGGGCAAAAGTGCCCCAAAAAAAAGTATAAAAATTATTTGTTACCTGCACAGGCAATTAATATCATCTCCTTCTAAAGCACAGAAATACTACAACTGTGCTCAAAGGCCTTCCCCCCAGGAGCACCACAGCCACCTTTCTGCACCCAGCAAGGTCACACCCCAGTCAGGTCTTGCAAATTCCCTTTTAAAAGTTCCCCACAGCTGCTTTTCCCTGCTGCACATCAAGCCCACATGCTGCTCTCCAATCTGTCCTTCACCTGGAGTCATCTGCTGGCCCTTAATTGAACCCCTTAACTACCCTGTGCATCTATGGCATGTATAAAACTATTAGAAATCATACAACAAGACAGAGGTGAATTCAAGGTACCTGCTAAAAGGATTGTGTAAATCTAGGTTTGTCCCTTTTTCTGTTGAAGTCGGTTGTAACTATCCCCACTGATTTCAATGCAACAAGGTCAGCTTTCCTGCAGGGGAGCTGCTATATTCCATGGTGTTCAAGAAGGAGAGAGAGCATCAGGAGAAAAGATGCAGGTTTTTGTGCCTCGGTGATGAGAGCAATCAGTCTTTTCACTGCTAGACAGACAGTTCAGCTGGAAGATCTGCTGCAGATGCAAAATCTGTCCTCAACAGAAGAAAAAAAAAAATCTTTCTTGAGCCCAAAAAGATGCATATCCATATCCCTGAGAGGCAGAAGTTTTGCTATTGAACTTGGTAGAAGCAGGATCAAGAATACTTCTTTCTTCAAGAAACCATGTTCTTCACTGAATCAAAGTTAACGAACAGGAAGGCAATAACAAGTCATTTACTCTATAGCATACCTATAAAATTTCTAATAAATATTTCTGGTGGTTTTCCTAAATATCATTTAATCCTCAATACTAGGGTTAAGATAATGGAACTTTTCAAAAAGAGATTGAATCTCAAACTATAATCATCTGCACAAGATGAAAGTCGATAAATTGATGATGCCAAACAAATGCAGGCAGTTGTCTCCCTCTGTATGTGAAAGCTCAGTTTCTTGAGTTTGTCATGTTTAATAAACACTGTCCATTAGATGATGGAGAAAATGAATCCTGCTGCATGCAAGTAATATAAAAAATTCATTTGAATTGCTGGATTTCATCTAAAAAACATGGCCCTTTTCCAGAGGGAAGTAGTAAAAAGTAACATCATTGGTTTTAGCATAATTCATACTTCATCTGGGTATGCTGTTCTTTATATGTTGCTAGATTTTACTTAACTCTTAAAATTAAAATCTATATTGTACCATCTTTGTTTCTGCACAAACTAACATACCTGTAAGCAAAATGAGCACAGCAATAATTATGTCAAGAGATTCTGAAAATAATAGCAAGTAAAACAATAAATATTTCATTTAATAAATAATTAATATATGGGTAGATTGTGGATTCATGCAGCATGAGCTTGAGAAAGACACAGTGCATTGGCTGCAGCCATCAGTCATCCAGGGAGACATTAGAAGTTCCAGGTGTGAAGAGGGTATTAATCTGAGTTTCTTCTTCCCTGAGCAGATATGTAAGCAAAGTCCCAGTTGCCTGTCTCAAGAGGTTCTGCATCTTTCAACCAGCCAATGCTACTAAACCCCTTGAAGGCTATATAAGCACTTCTATCTCCATTTCACAAAATAAAAATAAATGCATTAAAATAATAATAAAGTGTTAAGACAAAAGGACAATCACTGCCATCAAGAACGATACACCCTTCATAGGAGCTTAATTCCGAGGCAAAGGGATATAGCAGAACAAAGCTAGATAAAATGAGGGAAGGTTGGTCAGAGGGCAAGGGAGAATGAATTCCGGTTTCTAGCCATGACTCCACAATAAACCTGTTAACTCCTTTAATAATCTCTATCACGAGTTCCTTATCTACAGAAAAATTAGCTGTTCTCTGACGGTATGAGGAGATCAATTCAGTTACATTTGTTAAATAAGCAGGACACTTAGATTGCAGTGCCACAAAGTGAAAAGCTTTACAATAAACTTTGATGCAGTCATGATAATTATGCCATTTTGTTAGTAATAGCCAGCATTTATCCAAAGCAGGATACAAACCCCTTAGGGAATAATTTTAAAACTCTCCATAATCTTAAGGAGTCTACAATCTAAAATCTTGATCCAACACACATTTAGAAGATGCATTGTAGAGCCTTTGTCAACAACCCCAAAAAGAGAATGAAAATATCTCATATTTCTCCTTTCACTGACCTCTCTCTTCACTTCACCTGAACTGCAGTAGAATCAGTATCTTACCAAATCATACCTAATTCTCATAACCACTAAATTCATTTGCTCAGAGAGCAATAAATTCTTAACATAAATCATTCTAATTGTTCACCATAATAAAAGACTTAAAAGGAATTCTTCATCCATGCTATTACTTTTTAATATCAATTTAAGTAAACCATATGGAATAGCAAATATATATATATATATGGCTCAAACTTATACTGCTTGCACATCACGCACCTGGACTCTAGCAACTGGATTACTGCCTACTCTCTCTGACATCCGTCTGTTTCTACATGCTCCACAAAGATCCAGTATAGTGAACATTTACCCTAAATCTGAGGCAGTGAGGTGGAGGGGGGAAGTAGAAAGAAGACAAAAATGGTACTTGAAATTTGTTGGGCCATACTGCAGCATGGAATGCCCTTTATCCCTCCCAGACTCTTCCCTCCACACCAGAACAACCTTTTCCCTTTCTGCCAAAGCCTGTAATAAGGAAAAGTTTCCCAGTTCCTATCACCATCATCTCTCAGAAACATGGGGAGTGAGTCCCCCATCATTATCCATCTGCAACACACTATAAAAATACCTTATTTAATTTGTCTGGTGATGAAACATCCTTAAAAGGGAAGTTTCTACTTCAAGAAAATGTCTTCTAATAAGCAGGATAAATTACCTAGGTTTTCACTATTTAGGTACTTCAAGATTAGTTTGGTACTCACCACTTTGATGGTATATTTGACTTAAGGGTCTGAGGACCAAGAATGCAACATTACATAAAATAAAATGCAAACCATAAACCTCCATTACCATCAACACCTTCAAAACCTCTAAATTCCCAGTCTATTTGAAAATGCACCCTCCTTTCTACCTGCAAATAGTGAACTCCTGATGTGGTTGCCAAGAAACCAGTACTTGCAATTCATAGAGTTTGTGTTTGAGAGATACTTGCACTTAAAAACAGTTATGAAAGCAAATCTGAAGTAAACCTGAAAATGTGCTATAATTCCTTTTAAAATGTGTCAGCATCATCCTAAAACAAAGCACATACCCCATATCTCCCATTCTCACATTATTATGTTATCTAAGAAATGTTTGTGGACTTTTGTTTCCAAATTTTCCTCTGAAACACTGAATTGATTACCCAGGTACTTTGTCACGACTGCACTTTCTGGTTTCGCTGACATCTCTTCATGAATTGTAACATTGTCACTAGGGTCTTCACCAACTCCACACTCTTCTAACTCATTGTCCCACTTTGTAGATTGCTGCACTAGTTCCCTGATTAAATCCTGAGTTAATCATGATTATTGTGCTGTAAAGCACCTTGGGAGACATGACATGAAAAGTACTAAAAAAAAAAAAAAAAAGCATTTGAATTTGATTACTCTGTATCTTCTCAAACCTATTTATATGTTAAAGACTTTCTTTTATTACATTCAATATTATGTTTCATACAAACTCCAGTCTCAATCCAATTTTCCTGTGCCATTTTTAATTATTAGCATTACTATTTGCAACTAGAGACTTTGACAAGGTTGGGTCCTCTTTGTGCTAGGCCCTGTACAGACATAAAATGAATGACAGTTCCTGACAAAGAGAATCCGCTAGGTGTAACAGCCATTAAAAGACAAGAAGGATGAGATGCAACAATCTGAGACAAGCCAAAAGAAAGCGGAAGGAAAACAGCAAGGGAACAATAGAAAGTTGCCATGTAACTATTTTAAACAAAATCAGTTCCTGCTCTTTAACTTCTTCAAAATATATCTATTTTCACTAGATCTTTTAAAAGAATTATTAAAATTTTAAAATAATTATTCACTTTTATGGGATTGAGAATAAATAAAACATGTAGACAAGAAAGTTACAATTCGTCCTGAAAATCTAAAACTAAAGATTGAAATTCGATGAGATTCACCAGCACACTCCTGTATTTACCTCACAGTATCTCATTACAACAGAGTGCTTCATATCATGCCCTATAACAGATTTCTGTTGTTGGGATTCCATAGTTACACATTAGAAGTGGACATAAAATGTGCCTTGACACTTCCATGGCTCTGGAGATGGCCTGTTTTGCAGTTTATTAGCTGATCCTTGCTGCACTAACTTAAACAGACACTTTTACCTTTTTATTTTTTTCACTTTTTCTTCAAATTTTGTCCAGTCAGGGTGTCATGGTAGAAGTACAAAAATGAAGGGAGTGGTCCCTGAGTTAGACAGAAGAGTAAATGTGTGCAAAGTGGGAATGGTAAAACCCTGTGACGTGTTCTGCAAATCTTTCAGGAATAAGCAGCAATTCAGAAAGGGTAGAAGGCCTCAGAAATGGTGTGATATACCAAAGGTTTCCAAAGGAGCTTCCAAACATACTCTCTGAGATCAGATGACCTTCCACTCTTCAAACACATAGCTTTTCCAAAAGTAACAGATATCATTGAAGATTTTTTGTGGTACATCCAATATTGTCTGGGATTATTATTATATTACATTAGTATTATAAGACATCTGATTTCCAATGACCATTTGCAAGGAAAGCAAGACCAAATGCACGATATAACAGACCAAATAAGCTAGACACAGATACAGAAACCTATCCAAGGATATATTTACATTTTACCTTTTGGGAATGTTTATTTTGTTTAATAAAGAAGAACAAAAGAATTAAGAAAAAGTCAGGATCATGGCAGTACTTTGGCTTAGTTCAGTTAATACATTCTACTAGTCCTTGTATCCTGACCTCCAGCATAGCACCCAATTTTTGTTTAAAAAATATCCTTTTTTTTTTTATATGAAAAAATCGTCTTTCCTCTATTTAAATTTGCTATCCATAACAGGATTCCTTTACCACAGTGTTTGATAAACTATAACTAAATCACTTTACTTTGATAACAGCATAGGGCTCTACAGTATTAAATAAAAAAATAAACCCACCACCTTGCAGACAAGTGGAAATTGTAAATTCACAAAAAGAAATTCACAAAAAGAACATTCTTACTTATCTGATCGGTCCTGTCAATCTTCATGTATTAAGGTTGTACATTTACAGCATTATCCTATTTACAATCTTCAAATGTACAGAGCTTTAAGTCTAACCTCTCTAAATATCAGTGACAAGCAAAATTCTGTTCTGATAAGGAACAATTTTTGTCTTTCTGTTTAAGAAAGCAAGTGAAGGGAAGAAATAAAATCAATTAACACCATCTGTCTCTAGCAGCCACTGCAATGCCCCTTATTTTAATTTCTGTTTTTATTACGACCTTCATCTAAGCAAAGATATCAGAATATAAATCTAAAATGGTGCCAGAACAGGTTTAGACTCGTGATGAGTGATGACTCGGAATCATCATTTTTTAATCACTAGACAAAGAAAGAAGGAAGAACAGGGGGGTGGGATTGCATTGCAGTAATTATTAGTCCATGTTTATTAGTAAAGGATGTTTTTAAGCAGTCTAAAATAACACAGTATACAGCATAAAGAAAATATGCACACATGCAAAACAAGTGAGGAACTTCTCCTTAACTTTTTATACAAATATGTAAAGTACAATAATAAAGCTGAGCAAGCTGATTTTATTCCTGGTTTTATTCCTGATTTACCTTTTCAGCATCTATGCCAAGAATGAACTCAATTTATGAAGTGTCTTCTCATAATGGAACAGCAACAAAGTTTTATTTTTATATCACAGGATGTACTCTTTTAAATGACCAAGGTCACTCTTATGCAAACCTGTTCTCACTCCAGTTGTGCCTGTATCAGCCTTTAAAGAATTCAAAACCAACAGTAACTATATTCTAGGGGTTCTTTGATTGCTGTCACATTGTCCAAAACATCACCATTGTCCAAAACCCAGACATTTGCCAAAGTGACTCAGCAGCTGGCCCTGTGCTGGCTGGAGAAAGCTGAGTCACTGCTTCTGATCTAACAAAAATGTCCTGCATCAGATTCAGTATACACATCAGTATGTTGTTTACCAACCTAGGAGGAAAGTAAATTATTGCCATGAGTCACTGAGGGAAGGGAAAAATCACAGAAATGAAAATGAACGATAGGAACACAGACAGAGCAACCGGAAACAATAAACCAAACTCTGACATGCACAGAAAGCAGGGACTGAGTGCCAGGAAAAGACAAATACTGCTATAGATTCAGATGTCTTCTTTTTTGATAACAACCACAAAGATTAGTGTTACCTGCCAGCTAAATCACAAAGAAAAATCTTCTGCTGTCCTGTACATTAGCCTGGATTATTAGATTGTATTGAACTGTGTAATTAGGCCATCACTAAATTAAGTACAGCAAAAGTTCAAATTCACTTTATATAAATATTAATATGCTAAATTAAAGGTTTTGCTTGGTGAAAATCAATAGTGATATATTCGTGCATCATCTTAACATCTAAGATGACATGTTTCCGTTCCATTAGAGAGCTTCAGATTTGCTGTGATTAAAGAATCAAAGCGATGAGGATGAACCTTTCAGAACCAGGCAGGAGGGATCAGCTCAGCCCTAGTTCTGGCAGAAAGAAACTCATCACCAACAAAATGAACTGAGGAAGGAGGGTGTTTTCAGCGTATCAACTGAAAAGTATAATCAAGATACAGATTACAAGCATGCTTGTTCTGAATGATTCATGAAGCATAATTTCTGCTCTTGCCCGGGTAATTAGAAGGCTTTCAATTCCAGTTCAGATATCTGTTTGGGGGCATTTCTCATTCTCAAACCTATTAAGCTAATAGAGTCTTTCTTGCTTTCAAACATCAAGGCAAGAGGTGTAGAAATGCAAAACATGCTTTCATCAGTCTGCAAGAGTCCAAGATTTAAAGTTCCCCAGTAAAAGTCAAGGGGGAAAGAAAAATCCACTGAAGGATGAATTTCTGAGTACCTCCGTGGTACCCTTGGTCAGAAAGGAAACTTATGGAAAAGGCACACAGTGGAGAATTTCAAATACCTGTAGGGCAAAACATATCACATCTACTCATAAGATCTTCTGACTCTGACCTTAGTAATTAAGGAAGAAAACAAAACAAACCATGATCAAAAAACTACTGCTGACTCTGCTTAATTACATGACTACTTGGAAACTTAGGACAACTCTCAGAACAGAAGACTGATCTGAGTGCCTGCACCAGCAGACTTTACAAAGATTAGGCTTACAAGACAGAAACGTGTTATTTTACATTGTGTAATGGGCTAGTTTATTAGATCATTTTAATTTGCATCTTGCATTATGTGTTAATGAATGTCTTACATTGGATAATGTACAAAACTTGAAATGAAAGATGAGCTTTCAGATGTAACATTCTCCTCCTCAGTCCAGCTCAGGAAAACATAAATTGCTAAAAAAAAAAAAAAAAAAAAAAAAAAAAAAGGAGTGTCAAGATCTGTTGATGAAGCATGAAAAAGTTTCCTGAATAAACTAACTCAATCTCTTGGGAGAATGGGAAATATTTCCTCAAACAACATCAGAATGCTTGTCCTATATTTAACCCTTCCCAAATGTTTTTATTTTATTAAGCCTTTGTTGTTAGAAATTTTGTAAGTAGTTTCTTTTTCTAAGGTACGTGAATGGTTTATTTCCAGTTTCAGAATAGTATTTTTTAATTCTCACTCTGACCTTAAGAATTCCTCTCACATACTGTACTGGCATTACTGTAAACATTGGTAATACTAAGTAGCTCTAAAATGTAATCTAAACTTTTGGCATAGGTTTTAGGTTTTGTAGAAAGAGCATTGGTTCATTTTGCACAGACAGCTCAGCAACTGTCATAGCGTAGCACTTCTTCCTGCTCTGGATTAAAAAATGACAGAAACATGAAATATCCTATATTCTCATCCATCACCTCAGCCATCCAGTCACAGACCATTTTTCCCATCATTTCTACAGTGTCTTTTTATTCCAGAAGGATTATCCATAACTGCATTTAAGGGGAAGAAACTACATCCGTTCTCTAATCCTTTAAATGATTGTTAACTTTGTTCTAAAGCAAGATGGTCTGAAAAGTCAGTTTTCTGTAGCCTTTAGCTACCCAAGATAGGGAGACGAGGTTTACAAAACTGTTTCAATTGTAAGTTGCTACAGGGCAGAGAGTGACTAAATTTCATGCAATCCTAGCTCCTTGCTTCAGAGTATTCCTTGATTAAAATTCTCTGTTCACTGGACACTTGCATATCTATGTGCGTGGACATACACAGCCTTCTGGCAGCCCTGAGTTCAGGTGATTATATTAAGATAGAATTATACTCACTCCAAAATTTTGTGGCCACTTCTACCACAGCAGAAGAAACAAAGAATTTTAGACACATAGGTATAACGACATGCTAAGGAGATAAAAGGGAGAAAACTCGTCAATAAATTTATTTGACAACACTACCCAACCTCTGCATGATCACATCAGTAATGGGCATAGAGCAGGCTGCAACCCTACTCCAGAAGTCAGTAACTGAGATTACATCTCCAGGAAGATACACAATTTATTTTTCTGTTTCAAAACAATAAATATGAGAAATATCAACCATTCATCCTTCTCCACTCTCCCCTGCACTTGCATTTCTAGACTTTGACAGGATGTGAAGATTTTATGACATTCATTTTCTATTTTACAGCAATAAACAGTCTGAGTTGTTACAAAGCTGCAAAGCATCAATGGTTTAAGGGACCTAGATGGGTAATTTTATGACTGTCTTCTCCCCTGGCTCCTGGCATTTTACAGACACAACTGTAGTCTTGTGGCACTGTCCAGAGGCAAGAAAACATTGATTCCAGTTCACAGAAGCAAAACTGCAGGGCGCAGTGAATAAGTATTCCAAGCAACATTACACATCCACTATTCATGGCAGAACCAGGATATTCTGGGTGAACAAAGATCTTCTGGAACTCTGGAGGAAAAAAAAAAAAAAAGAAAAAAAAAGATCTGCCTGAGGGCAGGAAGGTTCTGCAGAGAGATCTGGATAGGCTGGATTGATGGGCCACATGCAGCTGTGTGGCACTGAACAAGGCTAAATGCTGGTGCTGCACTTGGGTCCTAAAAACCCCATGCAGTGGGACAGGCTCATAGAAGAGTGGCTGGAAAGCTGCCTGGCAGAAAAGGACCCAGGGGTGCTGGCTGACAGCTGGCTGAACATGAGCTGTCCCAGGGACCAGGAAGGCTGATGGCAGCAGGAATACTGTGACCAGCTGAACTAGCGAAGTGACTGTCCCTCTGTACTTGGCACTGGTGAGCCTGCACCTCGAGTACTGTGCTCAGTTTGGGGCCCTTCATTACAAGAAGGACATCAAGTTGCTGGAATGCATTCAGAGAAGAGCAGCCAACCTGGTGAAGGGACTAGAAAACAAGACACATGAGGAGTGGCTGAGGGAACTGGGGTTGTTTTGTCTGGAGAAAAGGAGGCTCATAGGAGACCTCATCGCTCTCTTTAACTACCTGAAAGCAAAGAGGGTATCAGTCTGTTGTCACAGGCAACAAGTGATAGGACACAAGGAAATGGCTTCAAGTTGTGCCAGGGTAGGTTTAGACTGGATATCAGGAAGAATTTCTTCACAAAAATGGTGGTTAGACATTGGAACAGGCTGCCCAGGGAGGTGGTGGAGTCAGCATCCCTTGAGCTGTTTAAGAGACACGTGGATGTGGTACTTAGGGACGTGGTTTAGTGGTGGACTTGGTAGTTAGGTGGATGGTTGGACTTGATCTTAAAGGTCTTTTCCAACCTAAATGATTCTATGACTCTGGTTGAATTATATAGTTCCAGGGCTTGACTTAAGAAGTTAAGACGACTTAACCTACCAAAACATACTTTCCCACTCCACAGAACAGGGTACATTTATACAACAGAGTATGGTTATACAAAACCCTCAGTTTAGTGGATAGACCCTAAAATTGCCTTTCCATTAGCTAGACTAGGAATATGAAACCAAGCTTTCATAAAGCTCAGCAGTCTTGCATATAACCTATAGAGGCGAAAGGCAAAGTAATCTGGATTGCAAAGAAATTCATTCCACCATAGTAATTGTTATCCATGTCTAAGCCAGCTTGTTTAAACCAAACCACCAGATTCTACTGCAATCTAAAATGCAGACACATTTGGGAGCTAGGATTTTAACCTGGGACATGGAAAAACAAGTTACCACTTTCAGTTCTGCCTCACACATCTTCTTTCACATTAGGAAAGCCACAGTCCACCCTGTGGTTCAGTTACCCAGTTTTAAAATAAGGATAGCAATTTTCGGCTAAGCATATCACTATTCTGCCTCAGAATTTTGTTCAGGGACAAACTATAACAAAAAAACATAAAACTTCAGGAAGCATACTGGTCATCTCAAAGAAATACTCAGGAAACATAATGGTAAACTTTCTTTTTCCAGGAATCTCTCTAGCCCATTATTCTTCCTGAAATCCTGTTTACTACTAGCCATTAAATTCTTAAATTTGCAATTATTAATCTCTTGTATCCTAAATGCAAAGAAATTCAATTAAACTTATGTTAGATCTCTCTTTACAAATAATCTCTCATTTATTTTTCATATAAGCAACTGTAAAATCCTTTCTTCCCTCAAGTTACTTATTTGTAGTTTACATTGCCATATGCTAATGCTTCAAAGTTACAAAAGCTAGCAAGCTGCTGAAATTGCTGGCTCCACTCTATGTAAAACAAGCCTAAAAAACAAAATAAAATAACTTGTAGCATGTATTACTGGGAAAAAACAAAACAAAAAACTATAAAATAGAACTGTCCTATAATAAATATAATTCTAATTCATAGTTGGACCAAAGTAATATCCTTGAAAAAAGCTGCGACCTTCCTGAAGGAGAGTCTTGTCATTTACTCATCCTCTCTGATAGCGCAGAGTAATTATGCTCGTCTAGCTTCCTATGAACTACAAGGGAATGTGCCACCCTTCTTTTCCAAAGACGTCCTTTGATTTACTCTCTGGAGACTCATATGTCTCCCCTAGTACTAACAGGCATGTCTACACTATTTCTTTTTGCTCCAAAGTAATGATAACTTCACTTATCTGTATCCTCCACTGTGTCACTGCATTCATTACTCTGAATCTCTCCAGCTTCTGGAACAATAGGATGCTGATCCAGACAACTCCTAGAAAACAGACTGCAACTTCCTTCCATTGCAACAAAGCCATCAAGGACGACAAAGAGAGAGATTGGAAACAAATGCTGAAGGAAATCTCTGAGAGTCACAACTAATGAAATACACATAGGGAAAAATAAACAAATAAATATATAAAATAAACTATTCAGATGCTCAGGACAGCAGACAAGAAACAAGGAATGTCCTTTTAAAACCTACTCCCCTTGGATTTTACCAGATTCCAATGGGGCAAAATGTTTGATATTACATTTATAAAGCTTTATTGTCCATCTTTAGAAATTCTCTTTATTTAAGCATTTATTGACAAGCAGAGCACTGAGAGGAAGAAGTTGATTCTGGCAGTTAATAAATGAATCCAAGATTAACAATTGCATAAAAATTAAGGACTGAAGTTCCTTTGATTTATTGTTTTGAGGTGAATATTTCACTTTCTGCAACAAATCCTCACCCTTGGGATTATACATTTGCACAATAAATAAAGGATTATCTTCACCTACAGGAAATGAAGAGATCCCCTTTGTGTTGTACACACCATAAATGTTTCTTTTATTGTTGATATAGTGATTTTTATTTTATTTTATTTTTGCCATTAAACCAAGGACAAAATTACAGTGATTATTCTTCTTTCTGAACTATTTTTCCTGCTTTATGGACATGGTCAACTTTTTCAAAGGGAAGTTGCAGTCTAACCTAGTGGAAAGATCTTTGCATCCAGAACTCTGTGGCAGGTCTGCATGCTTATACTAGACAAGCTTTAAACTCTCTAGCTTTAATTATTTTTGAAGTTGATGAGCCAAATAACCTGATCAGATTTGCATGGTTGAGCGCAATTTAGATACACTGACTACTAGCATTCACTTTATATTGAACGTACATAACCCCTTTTGGGGAACTCCTAATCCTCAGAAAAGACAAATAGCTTGGTGGGCCATCTGAACAATGGCCAAAGAATACTGATTCAAACAATGAACATCTACTATTTGAATATCTCAGGAAACCACCTCTTTCTTCATAGAGACAGATCAATATTATTTACTAACTGGAAGATAAATAAATAAATAAAAATGCACTCCTGTCATAAGAAACTGTGGTGAAGACCCCCTTAACAAGTGTGAGAAATGTGTATCTCGCCCTCTGATACTCATATGGATTGTGGAATCTACATCCTTGGAAAAACTCAGAATTCGACTGGACAAGGTCTTCAGCAACCTTAGCTCCACTGGCCCTGCTCTGAGCAAAGGGACAAGAGGACCTTCAAAAATTCCCTCAACACTATATTATCCTATTATCCCTCTTACTCCTTTTAAAATTAACTCTACTCTAGGGTGTCTTCACTGAACCAAAACATTTCAGTTTAAGTTAACACTTTGATATATAACCATTGGTACTATTACTCAAGGTTTCTGTTGTTACATCTCTATTTCCATTTCTTCTAAAATAACAAAGTGACCAGGGCTGAAGTGCTTCAAATTATCAGTAGCCACTAATACAAGGAGAAAGCAATTTCTTTGGTCTAATTTAATGCACTTCTGAATGCTCTAATTTATTTTGATTCTGTGTTCTCTCTTCCTTTCCAGGCACTCTGCCAGAGAAGTTAAAGAGGGTTTTTCTAGCTAGATTTCCAATATTCTTCCCAGTTCGGTTTGTTGAAGTCTACAGACATAGGTGGATTCACGGCGCAGAGCCAAGCTGAAGTCATTAGTAAGCATTAAGCCATGTGAAGCTGGTATTAGAGTAGAGAAAGAGAACACCTCTTACTGTGGTAAAGTATACCTTGAGAAAAAGGAGGTAGACATCTTTTCTTCCAGGGCATATATAGAAAGAAATGTTTCCTAAGAAAGAAATTTTTGTTTGTTCAAGAGTGATCTTACACAGAGAGCTCTTCAAGACTTTAGGAAGAGGCCTGAAGAGTTTTACCTTTGTGCCTGCATCTTGTACTTGACGAGATGCACAAGGACAGAAATTTTAGGCAATTTGTACAATGGGCAGAGTAGGATCTCAGCCCATGATGAGAGGTATTATGCCATAAAGTAACTTACATAATAGTAATAATAATAATACGTGGAGCAATATGCACCAAATTTAATTATGGACTCTGTACTCCTTTATAGCCATTTACATGGTAAATGGACCACCCTGACACTCCACTGACTGCTTTTTAATAGCTCCTTTTCCTGGTAAAGAACACAACGCAGTGTGAAGTGTAATCGAACAGATAAAACAGGAGGAGAGCTTCAACATCTTCTCTTCCTCTTGATGGGGAAGAAAGGGATGGATCCCTTTCTCCCAAAGAGTAATCAGGCACATTAAAGACACTACTTCATGTTTTCTTGAACTAGCTGGCATCTTCACCAATCAAACATGGGACTCTGCCTTAACTCCCATCCACAAACAAGAAGGTGCAGCTCCAGCTTGGACCTGAGGCACTACTGAGGACACATGGGCTCTCAGGCCATGGCTGCACATCCCCAAAGGGAGCAGGACAGAGGATCACGGGCTGCAGCATCAACAGCTGCCTGCACACTCTGGTAAGTGGAAAGCAGGCATGGACACACAAACCTCACAAGGGCACTGTCCAAACCTTTCTTCCCTTTGTTAAAGTTTTCCTGGAGCACAAAGAGCTTCTACAGCTGAGCAATGATCCATAAAGGAACATCAAGGCCAAACACCACAGCCACCCCCTGATGGTTATCACAGGTGTACCAGCAGGGAAGGAATTTAAACCTCCACGCAAAAACACACTTGCTTCAATTCCAAGCATCAGGACAACTTCTAATATGTGTCTATAGCAGCATGGCTTTTGCCCTGTCTGTCTGTTAGCTACAGACACTATTTAGAGATAGTCACTGTCTATTACACAAAAATACTAACCTGGGAAATTCAACTACATATCATTGCCCCACAGAAAATATACAGGTGCTCCATTTAACCGCTACATGATACGAGGCTACAGAAACAATGTGATGAGAATTTTCAAAATTGGGTTCATGTCTTCTTTCCCAATATTGGGGAAAAAATGGAATTTTTCATTTTAATAATAATAATAGTGAAGTGCCATAGAATATTTCCCCATTAATTACCTGACTTCACTTGTCACAGTACGAGATGCTGAGCTATAAGCTCTCTGAAAACATCACTTCTTGGTAATGTGCCATAAAGGGGAAAGCGAGTTGTAAAAATCCCATGTCCTTGTGTACAGAAAACAAGAGACTAAATTTATAATCGGAACATATCTAATAAGGGGGACTGTCATCTGCTTTCATTTTCTTGTCCAACTAAGCCTGCTCCTACTATACACCTTGCTGAAGAAAACAGAAAAGAAATAAATGGGAAGCACGGAGCTCACATTTAGTTCACAACATATTAAAAAGGAGTGAGGTGGTATGGTGTTACTTTTTCTAGACCTGAAGATTTCTACTGATGGTAGGCCAGTGTGAAAGCAAAATTTCTTCAGGAGGTAAAAACTACCTAAAGCAGAAAATATTCCTGATGATACCTGCACATCTTTTATTTTTGAGGTGGTTTAATTTGTCCTATGTAACTTGTTTTAATACACCTGCATTCTCTGTATGTCATGTACTAATGTAATACTGAATACAAATATATGAAAAACTTTGTCCGGAAAGGAAAAATATAGCACAAAGAAGAAGAGCCTTAATAACAGAATTTATTATGATCATTCTCTAAGAAAAGAGGTTAAATGAGGAAGGCTTTTTGCACTACCTTATCCTGAAATACATTTTAACACACTTTTATTTTGAGGGGGGGTAGAAGATAAAGGGATAGTTCAGTGTTGTCTCCTTTTCAAGGCTGTAAGTGGTGACATAGCACTCTTCAAGACTTCACTATTTAAAACAGTTAACAGGAACTTGCTATCAAAAAAGACTTGCTATCTAAAAAGACTGATCGCTTTAAAACATGAACTGTCAGTAGCATCCTGTATTTGTCAAATGCTATTCTCTTAGTCCTTGATATTGATTAGCATTCCACTTGGATGAGGAGATAATGAAGTAGATTTTTTTCTGCAGTGCACCTGACACAATCAGAAAAGCTGACAAAGAATATTCTTCTACTTCCCAATTTGTCTGCCCCACCTATTTTCTTTTCTTTGAAGGCCACAGGAGAATGGATGGGAATTAAATTAAGACATTCTAGAAAATAACTGAGAACAGTAATGAGGTGCGTTTAAATTCCACACGAGACACAGGAGGGATGAATTTTGTAAAGCAAATATTATATATTGCCTCCTTTGCTAACTATGAAAACATAGAGTTAAAGTAGTTAAATGTTTCTCTAAGGTTTTACATTCATTATGTCTGCTACTATAGAAAGACAAATGTTTCACCAAAATAACATCTCTCACTTTAGGGCTACTTTTCTTCTGGCTATATACATAGACACACACAGAGAAAATCTCACCCTGCATGTTCATGCACTGAAGGTGTCAGAGTAAGTACGGAAGTAATTGTGATTGTTAATTCAGTCACAAAACCAAAAGCAGACAATGACAATATGGATTTCTTCAACCGACAAGGCACTGGGGCTGAATGTTAAGGATAACCCCAGGAGCAGATAGCCTCTAAGAGGCTCACGCTATGAATCCTTCTTTCACGTTACTATTTATGTACTGGCTGTCCAGCCAAGTCTATTACATGGCTGTGCAATCCCAGCTTCCTGAAATGCCTGTGAGTTCAGCCAACTGCAGAGTAAAACAGCCTGCTCTGGCACCTGTAGCAGGAGCCCACCCTATTTAGGGCCCCATCCTCCCCTGCAGCAGACAATCTGTGTGAGGGCAGCACAGCGGGACCCTCGCATGGACTGAGCTCCACTCAGAGAAACAAACAAAAGATGAAGATACTGGTTTTGACTGTATAAAAGAGGAATGTGGCATATAGATACTGCAAAGGTTTAAAAGGTTTTAAAAGGTTTTGCATAGTCAGCAAAAGACCCAGGGGAATGGTTCATTTTGTTGTATCGCTATGCCTTACTACTTTCAGCTGAACTCTGGGCTTTGCTGACTTATGGCCTGCAGCAGAGGAGATTTTTTTTAAAATTATTCTATTTTTTTCAGTTTTTCTGTCAATTCCTCAGGTACATTTATCCACAATTCCAACAGCATAGTCTGCAAGCATATGAGATGTACATTGCCAAGTCTTGAACAGCCATTGTTTGCTCCACCGAGTAACAGTTAAATGACATCCCTTTCAGGATATTTTACTTGTTAATTATCTTTGAAAATTGCACTCGCATTTTTATTTCTTATAAAAAGCATTCACATTGTGAAGCATTACATTAATTACACTGTGTAGTATTAGTCATGTTACCTGGCACCACATTTGTGTTGTGTTACAATGTTTCAAAAGCCATCATGCTGTGATAAGCTGTACTCTAAAAGAGTATGACACTTAGAAATGCAAGATAATAAAACGTGTTTTCTTAGAAATCAGAATGTATGTTCTAGATTAACATTCAGACACATTAGAAAGCTTATGGGAAAAGCATGGAAAATAAAAGGGGATGGCTTTGAAATATTACTCTTTTTAATTAGTTCTGTAAGCCAACAGAATATTTCACAGAGTTCACATTTTACATTTTAAATGCCTACTAAAATATTATGTTATGGATATAGCGTTGCTTCTTCGAATACAGCCTTTAAATAGGCTCTTAAAATTCAGCTTAAAAAAAAAAAAAAAAAAAGAAAGCTTTAAATTTTTCTCAATTAACAATCAGGTCTTGGACTTAACAAAAAGGGGCACACATAGGTCAGGCACAAATCTTTACAATATTCTCCTTCCCATGACACTGCCTTTGGGAGTGTTATGGAAAGGTCCTAATGTGAGAGATGTGGGATTGTTGTGAAGAAATATAAAGAGGAAGAAATATAAAGAGGCCTTCAGCCTTTCACATGTAAATAGGATAAGAAACTTGCACCCTATATTCCAAGTACTTTAGGAAATTGGCACTTTTAGGGGAAAAAATCCTGAACTGCAAGGTAGAGAAGGGCATACAGAGATCAGCCAGTAGTCTGATGACCACAGCATTCAAATTCTATCTATTAACTAGCTTTATTCTGATCTATTCACAAATTAGCTTTATTCTGACCAATTTAGAACACCAGGACTCATATCCCAGCAAGTGCCATGCCCAAGGGATGCCAAGGGTTTGTGGAACTGTGCAACACCATACATTTACGTATTCAACCAGAAATAGCCTGACTTCACATCCCTCAATGGTTAAACTTAACTAGCTGAAATTAGATTCAGCTCCCTTCTCAGGAAAGTCTTTTATAGACCTGAGTGACTATTCCTGATGGTACCATCTCTTTAATCATGTTTTTAAGGGGCTGTAGAAACAGCTTCAGCTGCTTGAGCGTGTGACATATAGGGCTCAAACAGCTTCTCTTTCCCTGCTTCCCAGCAAGGTGTGAAGTGCTGTATGAAACCACCTCTTTTGCTTCTTCAGAAAAATAAGAGCAGCAAGCATTTCTTACAGAGGAATGAAGCATCTTTGGAAAGAGAAGCATATATAAGCATTTAACAGTATTTGAGAGCTAAGAAAACAGAAGGTCAAACTCTCCTCTTTGTAACCTAGCATCAGTGTTAATGGGCACGAATGACATGTTTTCACACTAGTAAATATTTAAAATTTGAGCTTGATACTATTATTCTTTCCTGATTTGGTTTGGGTCACTACCACCCTTAAATAAAGGCATAAAAGCTGTCATAAAGGACATTAATGCATTGTTATTATTATTAATAAGCATCTTCAGAAGACTGGAAGTGTTTTGCTGACTGAACCCAGCAGCCAGTCCAAAACACAGAGCCCAGAATCACACTTACTTGTGTCCCACGTGACAACTTCTTCATGCCTTCACTTTTGGCAAAATGATTTGGGAATGGGACCCTAGGCAGTGTCACCTACACTAACTTTTTTTCTCCAGAGAAAAGTAGAAGTTTCACAACTTCTCTATTTCTCTTGAGGTGTTTTAGAGCTTGAAAGGAAAGCTTGCAGTAGTGGTGTTCTTCCTTGGCAGTCACCCTCACCTAAACTAAAGGTAGTAAAGTGGATTTCAATCAGAAAGACATTTATCACCCACAGTACACAGTCTTTAAATCAGATGTTATGTTGTACTAAGTGTTAAACAATCCTTCCCATTAAAATGAAAACCTCTCCTTGGACATAGCCATCACAGTGTCAAACTTGTCCCTTCAACAAGAGGAGCCCACAGCCCAGCGATCGGCACCCAGACTCCTCAGACTGAGCAAGGGGAGCTTGCTTATTCACAACTGCAAATCACAAAGCTATGGTGCTGACAGAGACTACAGATATGAACAAAATCTACGGAGTATCTCAGCTAGGTCAGGTGGAAAAGAAGAAAGGTCAGGCATGATTCCTTTCAATTCAAAGGATCAGTGATCACAACAGCCCTAGGGAGCAGGAAACCCTAGTTCAGCAGTCTGATGCAAACCAAGCAGAGGAGCTAGCATACGACCTGAAGTTTCTCACCCTCCAAGAAAACATCCTGTGCATCATCAAGTGGCAGAACTATGGACTGGGAGGAACTCTGCATGCAAAAACTTCAGCCCCCACAGGGTTAGAAACTACTTCAGTAGAGGTCAGGAGAATCTTTATGCTACCTAAATATTTCATTCATTTTCTATGTTTGGCACTCAAAATGCTCATGCTAGCAAAGCAGTTTCCTTCAGTCCAAGGCTTTAGATGAAGCTTTGATGTGCATTTGAATAGTCTTCATCAGACTGTGCCTTGTACACCAGTCACAATCACCTCTCATTTGCTAATTTAGATTAATTTAACTTTGCTGAAAGAAAGAGAAAACTTGCTAAGGGACTTGATAATATTTAATTCGCAAAAGATTAAGTTGATTCATTTTGAGGAATATCTCATACCCAGGTATTTATTGTTAGGTATTGGATTGTTTTATTATTATTATTATTATTATTATTTATTTTTATTTTGGGGGTGAGAACAGAAAGGAAAAGAGGGAAAGGAGCAAGAGAATTAAAACAATAAAAAGGATTTCCAAGACCAGATTTGTTTCAAGTAATCCCCACGAAATAATAATATTTAGGGAGCTCCAACTGGAAAATAATTGTGATGTTTGTTCTCTGAAGACATTGCCTCAGTTTAAATCTCATTTAAGAATTAAATAAGGGAGAGTTATTTTACACTGTTTCCTTAAAAATAAAATTAGTAATAAAAACAACTGGCAAGAAAAAGAAAATTCTTTTCATTTTTTCACAGAAACAAGCACGATATGTAAATTACTTAATTGGAGAATTCTTTTCACATGGGTTAGCTCTACAGGACATTCCTGTCTGAAATAACAAATGTTCAAGTACCTAATTACAAATGTTGCTATAAATAAGGTACTTTGTGCAACTATTTTAGTCATTATGATAAATAACTACAGTAATCATTATATTTAAAATATGCTGAAATATTGCAAGTGTTCAGATCTGGTATCCTTGTCTTTTTATTCTGCATGTGAAATATAATGTTAACAAATATTTAACTTTGTAAATCACATTCAGTTACTATTTTTTTCCTCCCATTGACACATTCATCTCCAATTCCAGATTCCTTTCAAGTCACATTTACTGCACACCAAGCTCCCCACAAAAATATCATTATCCTCACAGTGCCTATCAATTATTTCTTTTTAGAGCTGTTAATTTTGATATTGTAAACATCATGAATAATCAGATGGAAGAAAATAAAAAAACTGATAACCATCATCACTCCATTCTCTCATCGTCTCTCCTTGACAATTGCTGCACAGACAATAGATTCAGAACAGCGTACAAGCAACACCTAAAGTGAAGCTGCTGTCCCTGCAATATGTTTAATTTTTTGTATTTTTTTCACCTTTCCCCATGCTTGGCATTTCTTTTTTGTGCCAAATGTGCTTTGCTATCTTCTAGCTAAGGATATTAAGAAAACCATAACAAAAACAACAAAAGCAAATGTATCATTGGTAAAAAGAGTAATCAGTAAACCAGCTACTCGTTGACAGCCATATTTCATACAGCTTGCATGGCATGCCTCTGTGGAACAGCTGACTGGGAAACAGACTGCTCTGCCACCATGAGCCCGTATTACAGGATATGCAGACATGTATGCACATGATATGCATTCACGTCTGTTTCTAGTCAAACTGCAAACGATGAGAGAATGGTGAAAAGACAGTGGTTTTGGTTTTTTAGTAAAGAGCAGACAGGGGAGAGGACCAAGTGCTGCAACAACAAGTGCAACACCAGTTGTAGAGCAAATGCAATCCAAGTGCTGCCTGAACACCAAGACTGAAATGTCACTGTGTCAAAGGAGCCCTGCACATTCCTCTTTTGCAGAATGTCTTGGAATAGCTGTCTGCATGAAAGCAAGCAAATAAGTAAAGAAAGGTGTGCTGGGACAAGTACAGCAAGAGGATGTCAGAATACAAATAGCGAGACTAGCTGTTTCACAACAGTATCAAATTTGAGTACAAGATACTGTGAATATCTGAAGTGAAACATTGCTATAAAAGTACTGCCATTTGGGGAAAATGAAGAAAAAGTTGTTTGAGGTGTTTTCTGTAACAGCTAAGACAAAAGACAAGAGACATGATGGTTTTAAAAAATAAGATACTGAATTTTGAAGGCTATCTTTAGATTGCTTTACTACACACTGAGTGTTTCCCTTGGCATTGCTTCATGTTGCTGCTTCACCCAAATCAAGTCAAAAAATAACGCTTTCCTTTTAGTCTTCTTGACTTTCAGTAAGAGCTGCTTCCCACTAGTGTCTTATGGGACTCTGGAGCATGGGGAGGTTCAGCCCATTTGAGACTCAGATAAAACCAATCAGTTCCTGAAATCAATCCTTGAAAATATGGATTCAGAATACAAAAAAAAACATCCAGATATTACCCCTTTGATATTACCTCTTCTATGTAAGAATTACTATGTTGTTTGGTTCATGTCTGTAGTTTTCTGTTAGGCTATCAAAGTCATGCTACTTTCATATGAATGCATGCAAACCTTAAAAATATATATATAATAATTCTAGAAGCCCCTACAAGCAGCAAGTCCATATTCCTCATCCTCTCTAACTACAGGAGCCTGCCTGTCAAACAGTTAGCACTAAAACAAAAGGTAACAATTTCACAAAATCTTCACAATATCTACATTAATTCTGAGAGTTAGCACAAATAGTTTCATTATCCCATGTTAATTGTTTGTCCATACATTTAAAGGCATCACGACGTATGTTTTACTTAATTTGTTTAGCTTGTCTTTGAATGAAGCTAGAGAGACTTACTGAAGCAGTAATAATATTTGCTATCAAAACCAAGGATATTCATCAAAAGAAGAATAAGAACAATCATCTCCAGAAACTTACTTTGCTGTCCAGATGGCCTATCTGCCTTGTACTTTTTGATGCATCTACTATCATAGTCAATTTTAGGCAGCACTTTTACATGGTGTTTGTGTATCAGAGACTATTTAGATCATGTACAAGCAGCAATGGTTCCAGGTTGTTATTTTTGGTTTGGATATACAGCACTCGGTCTCCACTGACTAAGGTGATAAAACTATAAAGCACTGTGACAAATTGACTGAATTTTACAAGCTTTCCCAAAGTGCTTTTTCATATTGTTTAAAGCTTTCCAGGGAAAACATGTTGGCAGTATTAGCTGGGCTACTTACTGACATGCACAGAATTAAAAGGGAGCTAATACAGTGCTCTCCGTGCTAAAATGTGTTATGATACCAGCCTGTAAGCAATCTGCTTCTCTTTATGCATCTTGTATGGCTTGAACAGAAAGTAGCTCCAAGCATCTCTAAATAGGAGTGAGCAAAAGCATGTGTGATAAACAGCTACTCTTCAAAGCTTTCTTCCCTCTGGTATTTGAATTCTTACACATTCTTACAGTAGACAAGCACTTTGACAGGGTCCTACTCGGGGCATGTTTGTTTTGTACTACTTCTTCAGGCTCTGTGCAGCACCTTGTGGTGTTCAACTACTTTCTACACCAGCAATTTAATTTCTTGCAGCAGAGTCCTTCCTCATTCTTTCTTGAATATGGAAAAGACCTCCAGATGTCCCCTGAGATTCCTTAAGTTACAAAAGGAAGGACATTTTTTTAAAAAAAATGTAAAGAGGATAATGCATTTCTGAAAATTAAGCAACAACATAAGCAGAACTAGCTGTATTGTGTGGCAGGCTCAGTGTGGACAACGTTCAGAGATGTTTCTAAGTTCTACAATGGAATCTCAAATTTATTTACTGCAACTGGAAGAAACGAGTTTAAATTGTCTGTATTTGTGTTTTTCTTCACATTGAAATGCAGACTTTATCTCAAAACAACAGATAAAACCAAGATATAAAACAAAAATAGACGGTACCAAAATTTTTACTATACTTCCCCTGAAGAGCTCTGTATTTCAGCTATTGAAACAGAGGCTCATAATACCAAAGGATTAGTCAAATACACACTCTAATTCATATTCTGACACCCAATCTATTCTAGATCTCTGTTCTGAAACACTCGGACGTTCATCATCTCACCAACCACTAAACCCCACTACACCAAAATCATATTCCAGTCAGGCAATGCTGTGTCATAAATACTCTAGAACATGATGTGCTTTCTGGCATTTTTCAGCTAATTCAATCTCCTATTGATTTTTCCTACAGAAACAGATATAGAAGATATAGATAGCAAAGTATTAATTTACTGGCTGTCAAAAGCATGCTTTGTATCTTGTGTTTTTCTTGATAAATGCATTAATGCAAAGATGGGCATAGTATGCATAAGAACTACAGAACAGGAAAACAGATTACAGGCTACAAACGATTGTTGTGGTTCACTGTTTCTTTGTCAGTTTTGTTCTTCTTTGGACTTCACTGTTATTTCAGAAATATTTTTAAATCTTGACTACCTAAACTTCATAAATATCTTCCAAATCATATATTATACCTAATATGGCTAACATAGTCAATAAATATTTTCATCACTAGTTTGGCCATGGACAAACTTGTCATTCTTCCAGGTAAAAATTATACAGTTTTTTCTACCCATATGTTTATGCTCTCAAATATCAGTGCTTTCTATACACCATGGTTCATGAAAGGATTCCTACAGAAGAGAACATGGACAAGATAAACTTCTTCTTAACTTCAACATAATACTCATGGCTCAGGAATCCAACCATTTTCAGACCAGGGTTTCCTGACATGGATATAGTTTCTATGTGTTTTTTCATTACATTTATCTACCATGAACTTTACCAGTCCTCCCTGTGTTGTCATACTTTACCTCCACAGCAATCTGTTGCAAGAAAAAACACATTCTTTCGTTTCAAATTTGCCACCTCCTCATTTCACCTGATAAAAGCCAGTGCTTGCATTAGAATAGACTCAGCAGTTGATCCCTCTCTCCGTTGATTAAGATTTTATAGACTTCTATCATTTTCTGCTGCAGCCATCTCCTTGCTACAGCTAAGAAACTTCTCTCAATTCATATATATTGATTCACAAAGTGCTAGTGGCATGGAGAGAAGACAGAATGTCATTTTATTTCACCAATTTACAAAACAAAGTTAATTATAAATCAAAAATTTCCAGATAACATAAGCACAACTGTCTACTAGAAACACAGATCAATTGGCAGATTCTGATGGGAAAATGAATTTTGTTTACCTCCTAGGTAGCTGATTATAACCCAGCTTGTATTTGGCATGTTATCTTGATACATGCTTGCTGACCTACTTGCAATGAGTTTATAGTCTCCATAAAGTTCCCGTCATGACTGCCCACTTTTGCAAGAAGATTCCCAAACAGAAATTACAAATGCCAAAGAATGAATAAAGGTCTAATCCAGTGATCAGGTAGCGATATGCAGAGATGTTTGGCTAGGCTAACATGATGATATGGAGCACTTGGAAATTTCTGGGAAAACAAACCAAAGTTAGCTCTTAGTAGCTGGTGTATCCATTTTTTTTTTTTTTGCTTCCTAGTATAAATGAGGTGTAAATTTGTGCATATACATGCCTACACAAACTCAAATATGTCTTCCAACAGAAAGTAATTTCTTTAAGTATCTCACTTCTGATTTGAATTTGCTATTTAAATCTTTAAACTGACTTCACCACAGGACTAGAGGTTCTTCGCTTCCTCCCACCACCATGAAAACAGAAAAATATTTGCAAGAATGGGAATGCCTTCAGAAAATGTAAATATGCTCACTGTAGGTGGAATCACCTACTAGTATGGCAATTAATATGCCTGAGAAGAAAAAAGCACCCAATGTGAAATGTAATGAATGCTTAAGTCTACAACAAGTCTATTTGATGTCTGATACTATTCTTTTTAAAATTATCTCCAACATAATACATCCTTGGGCATGCTAAAGGTTCTCTGATTTTTTTTAAGCCTCTTTCATAACTCCTCATAGCAAGTCTCTCTGGAGAGAGAGATCTGCAATGTCTCTTTGGTCACTGCCAAAGTACAAAAGAGAAAGGTATTGCTGAAAGCAGTGTTGTAAATAACACTGAACAGAAGGATTCAACCAATCTAAATCTCATGTTCCTTCTTATGGATAAAGCTAAGCTGGCCTACACTCCTATAGACTTCCATTTTCAATTCTCTAATGTGTTTTTTTTTTTTTTTCCAGCAAAATACATCGAAGTATAATAACTCCAAACAGACAAGGTTATGAGCCTATCATAATTATACTGAGTATGTGAGAAGTACACAAATCTAGCGGACATTTTTATTTGAAAAGTGTTCATTCCCAGTCCCAAGTCATTCCTAATAAAACCTTTGAGAAACCAGTGTGCTCTTTTTGAGCAATGAGAACATACGCACACAAAACTCAGAAGGTATGGCCAAGTTAAGGGAAGAACTACTTACATGACCTTGTTTTAAGCCTCACCTCTATCACAAATTGTGTGCTGCAAGTTTGCATCTGCAGAAGGAGGACACTCCATTTTTTCCCATAGATCCCACTGTAGTAATTCTAAGCTCTGCAGAGCTTATGTTACTATATACTGATTTCTCTTAAGGCTTCTTACTGTCTTTAAACACATTAAAATAATAAATAAGTAAATAAAAATCAAAAAATCCCTCTGTACTTTGTGATCAGTGAAAAAAAATGATGAATATTATTCTTCAGCTATGACCTAAGGGTGCAAATTCATCTGCTGTAAGTGCATTTAAGTGAATGGAGTAACTCCAAGACAAAAAATTTCCCCCTGTCCAAAAAGGTGGACGTTTGAATGTCCAGAAATTCCTTTGTTGAATTAGTAGTATTGAGTGCACCCATCCTGTCCACAGATCCATTGCTTAGTAGTTATGACAGGTCAAAAGCAAAACCTATTATTAGCGAATTTACTGAAATGGAGTTTTTCATTTTCAGAATCACTAGCCACAGTCTTGAGGGTACCAGATCCTAATTAAAACACAAAGACATAATTTTAATTTAAACTTCAAAATAGTGATACACATGAAGGGTTAAAGAGGAGGATCTTGGTTATATGGTTAAATAATATGCTATAATTTAAGAAAATCTCACTAAAAAGGTTCATTTCTTCAAAGCTGTTTCCTTATTTCAATATAATATAAAGCAGAAGCTTCCCTGCTGGATCTACGTAAAATTCTCCGTGCCACGGTGCCAACTGGTGGCCAGGCACTAAAGCAGAATCAACCAATTAGTAAAGTTTCCCATCTGGAACAGCCTGGACTTGCTGCGTATCCCCACATTGCATTACCATGATGGAAACTTCTAAGTGACATCTTTAACAAGAAAGCATCCCACTCTCTGAAACATCTTTCTTTTAATCTTTTCTACACACAAAACCAAACATGGTCACTTCAGAGAGAGCCAGAGCATTCAGAATTGGCCCATTCTTACCATGAAAGGTGTTTTTTTTTTTTTTTTTTTTTTTTTTTTTTTTTTTTTTGTTGTTGTTGTTGTTGTTGTTGTTGTTGTTGTTTGTTTGTTTGTTTGTTTGTTTTTATGCAGACTTTCCTATAGGTCAGTTCACAGATTCTTCAGCAATGAGCAGAAGTAAAATACAGACACGTATCCCTTTAAGAAGCACAGTGGGTCTGGTCTGAGCAAATAGTCTTAAATTATTGAAGAAAACAAAAACTAACAAAAAACATAAATACATCAAATGCCATATAGCCAAGATTTCTCTATTTATAGAAAGTAACTAGTAGAAGATTCTAGTCTAACAACTCTGGGCAATAAACATTTCCTCTTGGAAGATGGTAGAAGCCCAAGCTTCCTGCAATGTCAATTTTGCACTGCTGTGAACTTGGAGCAGTATCTATATGTTCGAAGAATTTGATTCTGTATTTACACTGTCTTTTGTGATTGATCAAATTGTTAATCAGGATATTAACTATTAGAGAGATGGCAGTAAGAGGGTAAATAACACACTGGAAACTGGACTGCAGGCAAAGAAGCAGTCTAGTAGCAAGGTTTCACAATGATTCTGATCCTTGCGGAATCTGAAGTGGTGACCTGGAGATGAAAAACTTTAATACCTAGTGTCTGAAGCCACCTATCACCCTTACAACTTGCATAATTTGAAACAGAAGTCAAATGAAGCATTCACATCTCTCTGTGGAAAAAATAACAGGCCTTTAAAACAATGTCTCTTCACCATGTCTGCAATTTACAACATTTCAGTAGTCTCTTCCATCTCTAAGGATGTGATATTTAAGCCTTGCACAGTTTGTTCTGTGGTGCTAGACAGGATCACTGCAATGCAGCTGATATGAAGTCATGAGAATGTCGTTAGTCTAAAGGAGCCGTGCATAAAAGCCCTGCACAGCACTCCTTGCACTGCACATGTACGCGTGCAAACTGGAAGAGGTAATTCTCCATTCTTTAGAGCCAAAAAAATGAACCAGGCTAATTTGCCAAACTGATAGGTATTTCTTTTCTTATTATCTTCACCATACAGTCTAATTTTCAGCAACAGATAAGTAGTGACTAAGTGTGCCAAAGCTTCTGCTACAGCCCTCTTCTAACAGTCAATAACTCTTTTATGGTACATTATCACTGAGGAAACTTAAATGAAAACAAAATTCTTAAAAGCAACTTGCTCAGTGCTGCAAAGATACTGAATTATTTTCATTAATGCATATTAAAATACATAGCAAAACTTGATTTATTATCATAAAACTCAAGTTTTCATGTAAGGTCCTCCGATATAAGTGAATTTGATATTTGAATCAATACACAAACAGAGATGTTCTGCAGTTTCTTTCTACACCAGAAAAGCATTTCTACCATGTTATGTTTGGAAATCTTGATCATAAAATCTAGTAACAAATATAACAATGACAAAACCTTCCCTACTCAAACAGGAAATACTACCAGAAACAGTAGGAAATAACACTTATTTGCAATTTAGTGGCTATAAAGTATTCAACAGAGTGTATTTATTTTCTGAAATGACATATTTTTGTTTATATATACATCTGTGAATGACACATTTAAGAGGTTGGAAGAGTCATTTCCTGGTTTTGATTTTTTGGCTTTTATTTTTTTTAGAATAATTGCTGGGGCAAAAAGTTTTTTTTGTTATTCCAAACATATTTGTGAAACTGGGAAACATTTAATACCTTCATCTTGAAAAATACTTCTGTGGCTTGGACAGTTCATGAGGCTAGAAACAGAGGCGTCTTTTCACCCCAAAACATAATGTTTATAGCACTTTGCTAGGTCATATGAAGCTCAATATCCTCCTCCTTAGAGGATTTGTGTCCATTTTCTTAGGACATTAAAAAGTAATAAATTCTAAGCCAACTTTTGGTTAGAATCTTCAGTTTCCTAGGTTTGTAACCCAACACTGAGACCCAGTGCGTTTGGGGGTGGGCTTTTCTTTCAAAAAATCACGGAGGAAAAGGCAATAAATGATTGGGCAGTCATCTAGGAAATGGAACCTTAATTTTCCTGTAGAGTCTTATATTTTCTCCAAACTTACTTTATAATCTTAGTGGGTTCCAGACAAAAGCAAGGGATTTTAGAGGATATATGCAAGAGATCAAAGCTATAAAGTTAAATTATACTTAGTCTTTGTAAAAAGCTTTAATGTTTTCAGATACTTTCTATGACTTTTAGTTCTTTTCTTTGTTTGTTCTCTGTCAATAATTCTGCAGAAGCGAGGAAAGCAAAAAATACGATAACTGAAAATAAAGCTTAGACTTTAGTGCAACTTACCAGACTCAGTACAACACAGATTAAGTCCAAAGAAAAAAAAGAGATGAGACTACATCTGTAGTGATACGCCAGATGAACTTATACTAACTGTTGGTAAAAGAAAAAGAGTTATTGAGGAAAGGAAAGGATTAAAATCAAAGCCAAAAAGTAGGTCAGCTAGTACTTCAGGTATGAAAGTATGTAAAATGACAACAGATCCACTGCTGTGTTCAGAGAGCAGGCTCTCTGTCTGAAAGTAGGACTCTCTCTGGAAACACACTGCTGGTCACTTTGCCTCTAGGGACGAGATCTGTGTTCGAAGTCCTAGCAGAAAAGTAGCCCTACCACCATCACTCTAGTAAAAGCTCACCTCTTTTCTGGGGAAACAACATATACAACAGAGCAGATGCCTGTTCCAATCAGGAGAAGAAATATACACCAAACCACAATAAAACCCATTTATTAAATTAAATTTGCAACACTTATTTCTTTTTTTTTTTTAAAAAAAAAAAAAAGAAAAGAAAAAAGACAGATATGCAATGGGATGAGAGACAGATGAAGAATAAAGACCCAGGAAACTGCTGATAGCTGATATGCACAGAAAGATCTTCATTGCCATGTAAAAAAATGTCTTCATTGGTAAAATTTCACCTTTCAGCTAACAAATACGATTGTTTTGAACATAGGAAAACAGCACCCTTGACCAATCCTGAAGGAATGGGGAGTTCGCTCTATTGAGGAAAATCTATTGGTTGCATTGTTTTTCAAAGCAGTGTGACTCTGCATAAATTTGCATTTTTCTAGTGTGCATACAGTGCTCCGTTTTATAAGATTCCAACGACATAGTTGAGGGAAGGAAAAAGAAGGCATAGGATTGCTATGAAACAATAAAATACCATTAAAAAAGCAACGGAAAAAAATCCCAGAGAATTTTTCCCCATCAAGACACACTAAACCCTTTCCGAGGATGCCTGGAAAAAATGCTTTCTGTAGATTTTTATTTATGTTGAAACCGTATCAATGTACAACTATCATTCAATAGGCAAATTCTTTGTTAAATACATTTGATAGCTTTAAAGTGTTGAATACATCTCAAATAATTTTTAAAAAGATTTTGACGGCTTTTTTGATGGCTCTGAGTTGCATATTAATCTCCAAACAAGTCCTTGGACAAGTTAGACTGCACTTTCTTCACACAGACGTTTATCCTATACCTGAAGTCATGCAGGAAAAGGTAGTTGTCAATGGAAGTTAATATGAAAGGCAGACAGATGATCATCTAGAGGTAAATTGGGACTACCTAGCCATAATCCGTCCAACAAAAACGTATCTCCCAATACACTGTCCAAACAATAATACTTTGTAAACACACACACTCTGCAGCATTGCAAATCGGATTTGGCAGGGTTGCCCCAAGGTTTGTTCCCCAACACTGCTGTGCTTCTGAATGCGCCTTGACATAACCCTGAAGTTTCAGCCATACTAACAAGTATTAGAATGAAAAATGAATGCATAAGCCAATTGTGAAAATCTGCTTTGAAAACACACTTGCCTAATACACTGGTGCTCAGAAAACAAACCAGGCAAATGAAGACAGGAGAGAGAACTGAACAACATTCAAAAGCTTTTTATAAAGAAAAAGATAACTTAACTGTGTCAGAATCTTTGACAAGAAAATAGCAATTCTCCTGAAACTTTCAATGGAAGTTCATTGATCAGTCTCCGTCTATCTCAACTGGCAATCTAGTCTGCTGAAACATCTAAACCACCTCTGCAAAATTTGAGAGCATGCTCCAAAAACTGGACATCTGATAAAAATTCTCCCAAAAATCAATAAGAAAGTGTAAGGAAGGAAATACTGATGTGATGGTATGTCCTTTTTTCTGCACCTTGCATGCCCATGTTTCAGTTTTGCGGCGACAAAATTCAAAAAGTGAGAGAGAGAAAAACAGGTCTAATTTTCTCCTCCCAACAACACACAACGCTCCAATTTTTCTAACCGTTTTGATGAATATAGTTTCTTTTTTTTTCAGGCTAGAACATCTAAACAAGGAATGCATTATTAGAAAAAGTATTATTTATGGCTGCGTAGACATTAGGCATTGAAAAAGACCAGAAAGATCACTGGACACATGCTTCATTCTACTGTAGTTCTGTAATTCCCAAAACACACAATAAGGTCTCATGAAATAGAAGTTCCTCTCAGTACCTTTGCAAATCAACACAGAACCAACTTCTCAAATGGTCCCAGAAAACAACTCACTTGGAAGGTGTTTACTGGCACTTGTGTCATGTAATGAATCTACAATCAATCTAAGACTGTCTTCTGTTTATAAAAAGCAGGCTTGGAACATTGTGACTTATTTTCAAATAGAAGTTTTACATGCACTTCATTTTGAGGTGCATAAACAATAAAGGGTTCTGCTTACTGGCCAAACACTAAATTTTCTTTTTCTGATGAAATAAAAGATAATAAATTTGAAAATATAAATAATAATTTGAAAATAAATGAAGGTCCTGGAGGTCCTGGAGCTTGTACTGAATCCATTCAAGTGCACAGCCACAGCTCTTAGGAGAATCAACTTCAAATTTCCACTTTTCTTATTTTATTATTATATTGTTTTTCCACTTTTTCTTATTTGGTTCTTACAGACAAAAATAAAAGAAACAATGTAGCACAATAAGCTTAAGAAATATCCAAAAATTCTGAATGGATAAAAATCCAGGCATCAAGTTAATTTCTATGATTATATTTCATTAAACTTACAAGTATTAAAAATTGTTTTCATGGCGAACTCCTCTGTTAGCTAGGAGGACCGAAGTGGCGGAGGGTGAAAAGGGACACAGTAGTTAGTTGCTTTTTTACCATTACTCTAAGCTGCTTATTATGATGTTGTTCATATATATTTTTAATTTACTGAAGTTCTTTGGCAAAAACAGTTTGAAACGTTCAGTTGCTTTTGGAATAGTCTGTTTGCAAGTAGTATTTGAACTATGAGAGCATACACATGACAGCCTTCGACAGGTAGCCAGAACTAAACTTGCAGTGCTTTATAATCAAAGTATAGACTTAAACCCAACAACCTCCTTTTCCCCTTATGAATGGATCTCCAGTTTAAGTCACTGAAGTCTGCACTCATCTGAATAGCTCAAGCTAGCAATGCCAACTTTACAGATCCGAAAAGAAAATTCTCTTGTTTCTCTGTGAACCAGTATAAATATACATCCAAACGTTACCACAGAGCTGTGGAGCCCATGAAGTGCTGAATTTCTTTTTACAAACCTAGAAGCAACCCTGAATTATCAAATCAATCTCTGCCTTCACAAATCAAATGCGCAACAACAACATCTTAACAGTAAAGAATTTAAACATGAAAAAGTATCTTTTGACAAGATGCAAGATGAAATTACACCTGGATATATAAAAATGTAGCATCTGCATTTTAAAAGATTTAGTGCATTGTCAAAAAGTTGCAGGCTCTCATAAAACTCCAATTACCAAAATCCTCACGTGAAAGAAACCCTGATATGTGGAAGCCTTATTTTAAAATCTCAACTCTACTATAACGGCCACCAAGAAAAATAAGTAACAGACACCTAAGTGTTAGAGCCATGCAATAACACTTTTAAGACCTATTAAAGGTGTTGCTGTGTCAGATAGCTGCCCTCATTCTCAGGGAAGAAAAGGTCACGATCAAGTTTTCTAATTTATTAACACTACACAAATACATATTTGAAAAGAGCATGAATAATTGATTGCCTAAGCAACACTGGTGCCTTGGGCTTCTTACTACTGAATATATTAGGTCTGAATTTTCAAAATCATAGGAAAGAAGGAGGTGAAATCACAAATGGCTTGGGAATATATACAGAAGACAGAAGAGGAGAGAGAACTAGACAGCAGGGGACCTTAAAGCAAGAGAAAATCCTTCATTTTTGGCTGTCGTATATTATATATATTAGCATGCAACAGCATCCAGACACAAGATGAGGTTACAGTCACCTCATTTTAAGTACTTTTTACAGTAGGAGACAGTCCTAGCTCAGACAACTTAGTGCCTCAGTAGGCAAAACAAATTATCTCCATTTATAGAACTTCATGTCAGCCAGACTCAGGAATAGCACTGCATTAGCACAGATCTCACAAAAGCAAGGGGAAAGTCACTGCCTGTGTTAAACACATGGTACATGTTAGATGGCTTACAGTAATTAGTGGTTAGGATTTCTTTTAAATAAATAAAATAAAAATCCACTATATAATGAAATACCTCTTCAATCAAGCAAACACACCAGAGAATCTGGCCATCTCTACAGCACTTACTACATGCTAACAGTGTGTCTGCATATTGGGAAGAATAGGATAGGATAGAACAGAACAGACAGTTCAGTGGGAAGGGGCCTTCAGAAGTCACTGAGTCCAACTGCCTGACCACTTTGGGGCTCACCAGAAGTTACTGAGGGCAGTGTCCAAATGCCCCTCGAACACTGGCAGGCATGAGGCACCAACCACCTCACTGGACAGTCTGCTCCAGCCTTTGGCCACCCTCACAGAAAGCAATGCCCCCTCCTGCCCAGCCTGAGCTCTCCCGGTGCAGCTCGATGCCACTGGTGCCCAGGTACCTCTGCGTGAGGTCACCTCCTGGCCTCCTCTCAGCCTCCTCTCCTCCAGGCTGGGCAGCACGGGCCTCCTCAGTCTCTCCTCACAGCACATGTTTTTGCCATAGGCCAGCTTTGTTGCCCTCCTCTGGGTGCCTTCAAGGACCTTACCATCCTTTTTGTATTGTGGATTTATATTGGTAAGTGGTTTTAAGTGTTAGCACATTGTTATTATTCATAATGCAACAAAAATAATAATAGCATGGTCCAATATCTCCCACAGACTTTGAAAGGAATCTCTTTCTGTTTCTATGGCAGGTGAAGTCACTTCTCCGCTTCCAAGGAAAGGCTGTGGTTTCTATTGTTTGATTTTGAAGTAGAACAAGGGGACAAGAAGAGGAGATCAGAAAAGAAGATGAAGTTATTTTAGTACAGAAATTGGGCTTCTTAAGCCCTTAGTCTATTGTGTCTTATCTGTATTCCGTGCTACATTTTAAGAACTAAATTATGAAACATTAGTATTCAAACACAGCATGGCATTTATTGCAAGCTAAACTATTTCTTTAAAACAAGATAATTAAAATGAGTTGTGGTAGGCATGAAATGCCTATGAAATCTTTCTATTAATGTTCACAGTGCTTGCCCTTGGACACAAGCTCACGACTGACAATGAAAGCACCCTGCCTATGCAAAGAATGAATACACTTTTGTAATTTTCTGACAGCAGAGGCTATTGAATTAAGTGACTCATTATTAGCGTTTACCCTTTTGAAGTTACTTCTAATTTGTTTTGATACGGTGCAAAAGAAAGAATGGTAGACTAGCCAGAACTGAGGCTTACAATAAACTACACAAAACAGACTGGTAGAGTTTGACTGTACAATTACATGGACTCCTTTAGTGTCTCACTTGGTGCAGAGAGATCCTTTTCACTTCCTGGGGAACAAATTGTCACTCTGGAATAAAGGGACAGCATTTCACAATACCATCACCTGATGCAACACCATTCACAGTTAAATGTTGAAGGCTCGGTCTCATGCCAGCATTGCAGAAAAGCCTGAGACATATGAGCAAAATTTTGTGGGGAATCTTGCACAGTGTATCATCTGAAACTTGTCTGTACAGTGGCTGACTTGAGCCAGGACATCTGGTCCCTAAGCAACACATTCACTGATGGATTTTTGAAGAAAAGCAAGCAGTTATCAAACCACCCAATGGTAGAGGGTTGTAACCTTTCCTTTAGGGATGCATCATCATAAAGGAGTGTTACAAGAATCACATCGGGGAGAAATCTAGCAACCCTGGAGATTTTCAGATATCACAGAACAAACACTTATAGCCACAACATTGAAAAACTATTTTGTGTTCTCTGTCAGTAACTGTTATCACCTGTACCTCAAATGGCCCAATTTGAACCATAGGGAATTCAGATGCCATCACATTAAAGAAAGTGAACGTCGAGATTTACTTTTTGGGGAAAAAAAAAATGAAAAAATTAAAAAACAAAACAAAAAAAAAACCTCACTTTCCTGTAACACTGGGCTCCTTACCTAAATAGAAGAATTGTATTCTATTGCAATTGGTAATTGATGACCATCACCAAAGCACAGCTCCTGGAAGAAAGAGCTTTATTTCCAAATACTGAAGTTAGCAACAGAATGTTCAGAGATAATGTTTTGATCATGAAATGTCTCACCTTGAAGTATTTTTACACAGCTGAATTCTAAACAAATGCTAAGTAAAATACAAAACGTGATAATCCATTGTCCTAGAACTATCACTACAGGAAATATTTTAAACTTTTAAAAGTACATAGAATCAATTATATTTATTTCTCCACTGTAAAACTCTGGATGATGAGCTAAAATACTCTTTCAAGTCTCATGACACAGTGAGAACAAGGAGGAGCACACAATCTACTTCCTTATGGAATGCAATCCAAAGTAATTTGTTGCTGCATCTAGTGATCTCAAACACAAACAGATATGATCACGAGGGGTGATGGCACATGCATGTGCCACTTGGGACCACAAAGCTCCCAGTGCATCTGCCTAAAACCATACTCAGGAACTTGGTTTAAAAAAAAAAAAAATAACAATAAAATGTAATGGAGCTACTCAAGCATCCACAAGTGTCCACATGAGGTTCTAAAAATACTGAAATACACCTGAATGGTCAATAATATTGCAGATTGCTAGCAGGTTTAAATAATCAATATAGACACCTGGCATTAGTCCATTAAGCAGAAGAAATCAATAACAAGATGAGAACTTGAACAGCTTTTAACATACATAGGGAGGCCCAAACCATCCTGAAAAGGGTAAAGGAAATCTGAGGACTCCAGGTGACATCAGATGAGAGTTGCCTTAGCATAATCCAAAAAATTAGAATGCTAGGAAAACATTTGTTTTAGTGTAATATATGTTTTACTGTATCAAGAAATTTTTGAACTTTCACTTATCACTCACATGAAGGTAACTTTCACTTTCTTCTCTTGGAATAATCTTTTGATCAACAATAACTGATTTGCTGTCTTCCAAAATTTTGAATAACACATGAGAAATATGAGCAAAATACAACCCCACGTTCTCTAGAGCTCAGCAACTGACTTTTATTTATTACATTAGACAAGATATTCCAAAAGAATGTAGACATATGATAACTAATTTAGAAGAGATCAATTTTTAGTACACATCACTTACGTGAGAACCAAAATGTTTGTTAGTGCATTGCCCTCTGTCTCACACGATAATATTGTAAAGCATCAAGTCTGCCTACCAGCCACCAGAGATGTATTTACTAGATTAGATTTATTAAGTGTTTATCACTTTAAGTGAGTCACATCTTTATATAAAGCCACATTAAAAATTGCGGCAGATTGAAAACATGATTCAGAATAGGCAATGTATTGCTAAGTCAACGTGAGACAGTTCTTATGACAAACTTCACAGCTATGTCCTCTCCAGTTTTATAATGAAAGAAGCCATGAGGTTCTTATCACCACTGGGAGCCTACTCCACTATGTCAAACTCTCACACTCTCTGTTTTTATTTTGAGTCTTCCTTAGCTCACTTCTTTCTTCAAATGGCTTTTATATTTTCAAATGCTAACATTAAACAAGGTCTCAGTCCATACACAGCAAACTTTTCCACAATACTTTTTTTCACCTAAACTTAAGTCATTCCAGATTCTCAGTACTTTTTTCCATACACTTAAAGAAATTCTTATTATTTATTAGGAAAACATAGGATAATGAAAAAATTGAAAACCACACGAGAAGCCATTAGGAGCACTTAACCAAATCAATCCTGCTTGCTACCTCATCGTGGATTAAAAACGAACATGCCTCAGTCAATACAAAATCTGCAGCCCAACCTCATAGCCTTCTGGACAACACTGCACAAACTTCTAATATAGAGGAGAAGGATGTGGACAGCATGCCCTAGCAGCATCGTGAAGACTAGACTGAAACAAACTGTATCAAAACATGAAGTTGATAGCTAATATGTCCTTTAAGGTCCGCTTGTTTTCAGCATTGGTCCTATTGATTTCAACATTGCAAGGTCACTGTTGGAGGGGAGAGAGGAAAAAAAAAAAACAGTATTGCATATAAATCTAATCTAAAATGCAAGGAAGTAGGAAAGTAAAAATTCATGGATACTATTTTTTCTCACTATGAATACTGAATTATAGTAATCATCAGCTATGAAGTCAGTCAAATATTCTGCAAGCTCATTTTTCATTCCTTAAGTTCATGAGAGCTTAATCATTCTAAGTCATGTTAACCTCACAGTAAACAACTACACATATAATTTTATATCCTTCTATTATCTGACATAAGCGTTAAAAAAAAAAAAAGAAAAAAAAAAAAAAGAAGCAATTCAGCTGTACGACAAACAGTCTGGGAATAGTCATTGATGAAGAGCTGATAACAAGTTCTTGGAAAAGCTTAGTATTTATAAATTGAATGGATATACATGATCAGGTTTTACAGAATGAAGAAATTTCATGTCTCTTATTTTAAAAAATGAAAAATTATTCTATAGCTAGGAAATGCAGAAAAAATAAATGTTCAAAAAATGAAATAAAGGTTATCATCAATGACAAAATAACAGACCAGGTAATAAGGAAAACTTTCAGCTGAGACAATAACAGAAAAGAGATTGATGAGTAACCTGTGGCCATAAAGACAACATCTTGCAGTACCTGATAACATGCTACAATGGAAAGAATAAAAAATATATGTGTAATTTGACAGCAATAACCTAATAAACTATCTTCCAGAGCTTTGTGTTTTATTTAAGAACTTTGTTCAGGAAGCATTTTGACTCTGAGCATAGTTACTCTTTCATGTAAATGCTTTACTAGAGAGTGGTACTTTTCTTACATGGGTTCAAAATCCCTGAAAAACCTTGATGAATAACATTTTTTGAATAAAATTTTAAGTAGTTGTAATGAGAAAAGCAAAATGCCTTGTTTTAAATCTTGTCACTTAACAGCTGATAGAAGACTGGATGAAGAAAAAGGTTAATGAAATTCATTGGTAAACGGGAATCTGCAATAAACAAGAGTGAGAAAGAAAGGAAACATTAAAAAAAATCAAATCAAAACAAAACAAACACAAAAAAAAAGGGAGCCATGATTTAAGTGCATTAAAATGACAGCTGAGAAAATGAATTAGGGAAACAATTCACAACATGAATAACACTGGAAAAATTAGTTATGATAAAAGAATCTATGGACAAGCTTGTCAAGCACTACAAGAGCAGAAAATGCCAATGTAGTTTGGAATAGGTTGTCAGATTGAGAATAGGTTTGGACATGTGACTTCACTTGGTAGCTCTTCCCTGATGGTCAGAAGGATAAGCACTGGCCGTGTTGAAGACACTTAAGTTGGGAATCCTAACATAATACTGTGGGAAGAGGTATAATGACCTTTTGCAGTCCAGAGCAAGGCAGAAATCTTTCTGTTCCAGCCATCCTCCTGCCAAGCCCACTGCAGTTGCATTGGCACCCTTCTAATACTTAGGCCCTGTGCAAGAGACAGGATTTGTGTCTTAATGAACAGCTCCTGTTTTTTTTTTTTTTTTTTTTTTCTGTAGATATTTCAGTAATATATTTGCCTAAGCAGATACTGACAAAATACCGAGAGACTTTCTTCCAGGAAAACAATGTGAAAGATAATTCATCCTGATTTGCACTATAATACCTTTCAGGGGTGGAAAAAAAGGGGCTTTGATTTTTGTACAGTATTGCTACAACATTTTTTGAAAAAGTTCTGTGTTTTCTTTTAATGCAAGAAAGATATTTAACAAGGTTTTCTTCCCTCTACACTTTGCTTTTTCTTCCCTGATAGTGTCAAGGACTATTCCTTCATATGAAGACGTGTCAGCATACCAGCTGATACTTCTTACAGTGTGTAAGCTTTGAAACAAAAGACAGCAAAGATCATGGTGTAATAGAGATTGGGCTGAAGAATGTAGGCAATAAAATCCCTTGCTAAGAAAGAGAACTAGAAATTCAGCTCAGTGCAATTTGATTGGAAGGAGAAGCACTTGATCTTTCTGTGCAAATTAATGGCTTAACTGAACTGTGTTTAGTTCAAATGTTAAGAGCATTGCATTAATCCTCTGAACAATTTAAAAGCCCTAAACCCACCAAAACAGACTTCTAAGAAAGCTATCAACAATAGTGATAAACCAACACGAAGAACAGTGACTACATTTTTGTCCCAAAATTCTGTCTTAAAACTTTCAGATTTTGTAACGTTAGTCATATGCATACAGAAGGCATTTTTCTTTCAATCCAATGAGTAAAGTTTGATTTCTTCAGGATGGGAACAAAACATAGTCTATGAGTCCCTGAGCCCTGCAACAGATCCAAAGGGATCATCCAGGCCATCATTTTTTAACACAGTTTGCCAGGAAACTGTTTAGACTAAGCCAGACCTCGGGAGCTATGCTGGGACAGGGAACAAATGGCAGGGAATACTTAGCCTCAAAATCAGGTTCTCAGTGACTTGTCTTGAGGAGTAACACAATATAATAATATTTTCAAAGCAGAATGTATTTTCCCCCCAAAACAGGAAAACGATTTCCTTGAAAATTTGTATGAGTAATTATAAAGATGTTTCCAAGTAATGTTAACTCAGCTACCTATTACATCATTATTACCACATTGTAAAAATAGTTTTCTACATTTTCTCTGTAAAGCACTGTTCCTGAGAAAGAAGCAGTTCTCTTTCTCTTCTTGCTTTCCAAACATTGAAACTGAATTTTTTAAAACAACTATTGCTATTTTAAAATGGTTAAACACTAACATTAAAAAAAAAAAAGGACTTTGTTTCTATAAGGGAAAAAATATTATCTGAGCTCCTCAAAGATTAAAAAAAAAAGGGCAAAATAAAACACGAAGTATCTTAAGTATCTTACAACTTACAAATTAGAGAAGAAACAAACAACTCTGTCAAATTGGCAGTGTGTCCAAACTCACAGCACGGCATTAAATGAAGTCAGTGACATTTAAATGAGTGCACCTCTATGCATACAAAAATAACTTCCTAATTAATTATCTCTGAAGCTCTTGATGCCCTAACAGGTCAAAAGTACATTCATTATATCTATATGTACAAAAATCTTTTACAGGTGGCCAAAAATCTTTTACAGGTGGTGAACATATGAATGTATCCTTACAGTTCTGGTTCCTGCACTAGTAGATAAGTCAAATATTGTTACCAAATTCTTCAGGGATAGGAAATATCATTAGAGGGAAGATGCTATATTATTGTTGAGTGCAATTACACAGGTTGAGCTCAACCTTATGTACACAGACACATAAGACAGCCTTGTCCTGGTCAGAGGAAGCTGCACACTAGTGGAGGCAGGTATAGCTATGTGTTTTGAATAGTGGCATATTGAGACAGGAAGAATGTGTGTGAGGAAATAGACCAGCAATGGAATAGTATGGGTAAGGGAAGGACTAGAACTGAGACATGGTGATAAAACCCTCAGTTATAGGAAAAAAAAAAAAAAGGGGGGGAGGAAAAAAAAAGCACTTAGCAGAAAGGATGCTAAATGTTAATCAAGCATCTGCAAAGCCATGCACTGTCATTCTGTTAGAGAATCTGCATCTGTTTGACTAAAATATGTTCACTGTGTTCTGTATTTATAAAATAGATGAACAAGTTTAAAATTACTGGAAGATCCAAACCTGTTTTAAAGACTCAAATCCAATTTTTGTTTACATTTAAAGGGGGAAATTCACACTCTAAAACACCAATTTAATCATACAGCTGTCTTTCAACACAAACTTCTTTTTTCAACTTCTATTGCAGTCTTCAACTGAAGAGGCAATCAGCTGGAATTAGAACGTCTCCTGTAAATCCCTGTGAAAAGTCCTGTATCCTGTACCTTTTTTTATACATTAATTTTTATATTTATATATTAGAAAGTACATGTGCCAACAAAAATTTCTAGAATCAGAGCAATCCACCTAAATTCCACGACTCTATGAAATTAAGATTTATAAATTAAAGAAACTGATATCCTGAAAACTTGTGTACTTCCAGGAGGATTAGAAACAAGTCTGGCCAGGATAGATAATTCTTAAATATGAATACAATTTAAAGAAGTATCACGCTTGTGTTGCTAAATGTTTCTATAACTTCAAAAAAAAAAAAAAAAAAAAAAAAAGTTCAATAATCTCTATATGGATTGACCTAACACGAAACGATGAAAGATGACCTAACATGAAGCTGCAAAGGCTGCACACTTCATCTTCACGAGGGCAGTGAAAAGGAGTGAAGAGCTGATGGGTACCTCTCAATAGCAATAACTATACAAGAAACAGATCTAAGTGCACTTATTTTTACATTCAAATTTTGGGGTTTGGTTCATTAGCTAGTTAAAGCATGTTTAAAATCAGGTGTGTTATTAAGTCACATTCTTAAAATACACTTTTTGTGACTGACTTTTTTAGGCCTGCCTATTAGACATTTGTTGTTATATCAAACTGAGACCATTACCTGCAGGAATGGTGAGGGATTTCAGAAGAGGAGGAGATAGTATTCCCAAAGGTAACCAAGCAATTTGATTGCCATTCAAATAACAATAAAGGCACTGGCTAGATTATATACAGTGGTGCTACTCATTTAAACATGTACTGCTTAGTTTTCTTAGGTGAGCTAAAATTTCAAGAAAAGAAACACTATGATTTTACTAGAATTTTATTATGCTCTACTATAATTGCTTTGCTATCCCAGACCCAAAGTGACTGGTTCCAAAGGCAGAGTGAGCCAACATTACATACAGAATGTGGCAAGTCTCAGTACTGACTTTGTGAACATCACCCACTGCTATATGGATCTCCCAAGTAGGGCAGGAAGCTGGAAAGTGATCTACATATTCATTAAAAAACACCATAAAATCACAAGTTCTTTTCAGTTTGAACTAGTTCAATTGTACAGATTTTTCCTCCATGAGGACACAAAGGTCTCTAGAACTTAACCCACAAAAAATACCTATAAATTCAAAGTGGTAGAAAATTCATGGTCAGGTTCTGACAAGTGAATTGTGTCTTTGAACACCTCCAGGTGCTAACAATTACAGAAAGTAGAGTCTGGCTCTCTTTTCATTTCCAAAATAATTGTTATATAACAAAAAAATATATATATAAAAAAAAAAAACTAGGTTAATCCACCATCCTTAAGTTGACTGTTTACTGTGTACAACTCTGGGACTGTTCAACTAGTGCATGCTGCGTTCTTCAGTATTCTTGAAATAAATAAATTTGTGCAGAATTTGACATTCTTGTGGTCCCTTCCTCTAAGTTTTTTTTTTTTCCAGATACCTCCATATCAAGGAGGGTCAAGAGTGATGAAAGTGATCAGATGAATGCTTCTAAAGAGTAGTTTGGTTGGGACGAAAGTAATACTGATTTCATCTTGTATTATATTGTCTCAAGACTGACTGCATGGCTTCTTCTTTCTGAATAAACAAACCAAAATTGGAGCAACAAGACATTTCAAAATTCTTACCATCAAACCACATGTTAATCAGGCCAAATAAAGAAGTGTAACTAACTGATCAACCTAAAACAGTGTTTTCAAGACAATCCATGGAATTGAAATTGCTTCAAACTATTTGCCTTCACATTGAAAAAAATACCATTAGTAAGTAAGAATATGGGGACATAGACAGACTTCCATGTAGGCTTCTATGAAAAGATGAACTGACAGCATCAGTAAAAGATTTGTATAACACACTATTGATAATCTGATTTCCAACAATCTTTTAAAGAAACTGAAAAATACCCACTAAACAGATTAGATTTTAATGAAGATTATTAGCCTTGACAGAACAATTACTTTATTATTTTCCTTTCTCCGTGCATTTTTAATGAAAAGTGACACTGAAATACGACCAGCTAAATATAAACCCATGCTGCAAAATAACTGCGAAATAGGTTTGTGACCTTCAAAACTCTTATCTCTCAGGCCAGTGGGGAAATTAAACCAGCAGAGAATTTAACAAGTTCAATTTTCTTAGCTGAATATAAGGTTTTTCTCTGTAGCAGAAGAACTAGTCAGTATCTATACTTATCTGTGGACAATACAAAGGCACCAGAACCTCAAAGTACTGTCACACTACCAACATGCAAAGACTGGCGACCTCATCTCTAGTCTCTGATCTTCACCTGTTTCTGAGGGGCAGATCAGCTACTTAATTACAGCAATTTCAGGACAGGAAGCGAGGACTATCACCATCATTAAATCAAAACTCAGATAACTGTATTCTAGTTTGTAGCTCATAATGATGATGCAGAAGAATGATGAAATACATTTGAAGATGGGGAAAATCTACTAAAAGTGGCAAATGCAACAGCTCTCACTATGTGTTATGGGATTTTTTACACCATAAAGTAGCTGTAGTATGTGTTTTTTTCTTCATTAAGCAGGAAAGAGCCCTATGAGAGAAACGTTGAAGAATTGGGATAATACAAGTCTGAGTAATGGTGCATTATCATCAGACTCCCCCACAACATACTAGCATGCCCTTGCAAAAGTCTTCCACCCCAACAGAACTCAGCACAGCATTATTATGCAAAAAACTGTGCTTAAACACTAGAACAGAGAGCGTAAGAAAGAGAAATTCTAATTTAGCACCTGTTACGGTTGTCTGAGCATTTACTGATTCACTGAAAACTACTCATTTTTGGAAAAACTCAGTGATTCTGCAGTTGTGGAAGATACCATACAATACAATTACACCAGAATCAACTTCTGGTAATGCTTCCCGCAGTCACAAGCGGAAGAGTTAGCAGTTCTGTCATCCTTCACAACTGTCATCCCCACATCAGTATTTTCTAAGTTATGTAAATGTACAGTACATCAAAACGCAATCAGCCAACATAAAAAAATCATGTCATGCCCTGGAGAGCTTTAATGTTAACAGAAAAGATATGCACGATATTACAAGGCAAAATGTCTTTGTTACGTTTTTCCACTGCCACAGTGCAAAGCTGAAAGCTCCTCAACATGGCAGGAAACATAAAGAGAAAGAAAACTGGAAAGAGTGCATTTTGCACAGACATTTTGGTTACAGGACTCCCATTTCTCTGCAAATACAACTTCATGGATACTGTTAAAGTAAACCCTGGAAGGTAAGTCAAAAGCAAGCAGTGAGAAACGGGGGGAAAGGTGCACTCTCTTAGGTATTGTTTATCTCCGCAGGTATTTCAGAGACAAATACAGCTATTCTCTTACGAGACAATTACTGCCAAGCAAGATTTCAAGTACAGAATGGGATGAAAGGAAGAAGTCTTGCTTCAATCCAAATGCTTCTCAAATTAGTAGTTGTAAACATGTTTATTCAAGATTCTACTTTCACTCCTATGTTTTAGGTCCCAGATACATGTACATTTCTGAGAGCTTCTAGCCATACACAGCTACAAGGAAATTTAACAGAAGATGGAAGCAGTAAACCTCTCTGAAAACAGATTTCAAAGGAGACCATGAAGTATGCTGCCAACCAACCCCTATAAACACTAAGTTACTTGTCAGAGCATAAATATGTCTCCTGACTTTTCCATAAGAAACACATCAGAATATAACCTACCCAGCTGTACCATACCTGTACTACCAAATTTTCCTTATCAACAAAGCAGCAAACAAGCACTTCTGCTGTTTTCACTGTAAGCTCACCTCCCAGACAATATTGCTTCCCACGGCACTGCAACTAAGAGATCTGCAACAGCATTAGGCTGCTAACAATTTGGATCGATCAGCAAATACAGCCAAAATATTTTTTCTCCTCCCTTACTTCTTCCTCTATCTACGGTCCAAAACAAAACAAAACAAACAAACAAAAACAAAACAAAAAAAAAAAAAAAAGAGAGAGAAGCGAAGAGAAGCCCCTTTGCCTTTTGTCAGAAGGCAAGCCCCTCTGATTGCTCTGTAGTTATCAAGCTGTGAGAAGCCACTCAGCGTCATGAGAAACCAGCAGATTGAGCATCACTGTAACCTTGCTGGTCTTACTAAATTCCCACTTTCACTTATGAGCTTGCAGGTGTTTTGCCACTGTAAAATCACTTGAACTCTCCCCACAGTGCATAGGAAATGTAATGCATTTTGCTGAAAAATGCTTAAAGTCCTTGGGTTTGTGTCAAACCTCCCAACTTCTTTGATTTTCTAGGCTCACAGCACAAACTATAAGATTTTTTCACTGCTACACAGCTGTTACAATGATACAACAGAGATGATGAGTGTGTTGGCACTTGAGCATAAAGGTGGCATACAGCTTTTCTGCCCACACTAAATGAGTTGGATTGTAATCACTGCAATCTGTAACCACCCTGACCGCGGGGATATGAAACAAAAGGCTTTTACAAAAACGAGTGCCCCGCTTTCTCCAAGATGTAGGAGACAGGTGGTTCCCTTACATTTGACTAGCAGTTTGATGGGGTGGGAAAGCCTAAACCTGTGTAGGAGCCTTTAGCATTTTGGTACGATATAAAACTGACTTTTATATTTCCAACTGTGCTTCTTGTTTCAGTAAAACTATTAGCAGTAAAGCAGAGAGTTAGTCTCACTTATCCTCTCCATCATGCTTGGAAACGAGGAGACTTGCTCTGATGGCTTAAGGACAGGGTTTGTTCTTCCTTTGACACTTGAGTGTAATTCTCATTAATGGGAGAGGGAGTTTTGTGTGTGCACAAAGGGGAAAATCAGACCCATATAGCCATCATGGTGCAGTTTCTTAAGGGACTAACCACTAATCACTACATTTCACCAACGTCCACTCCTTCCTATTAATTTGTTTTCAGCTTGTAAATCTCCAAAGGAAAGCATTGGTAAGCAGAGCTCTCCTTTGTGTATCAGCCGTGCTTTGACCTCTTTAGGAACATAAACCATGTCCTCTGCAGCTAGTCCTTGGGTGCTTGCCCTGGAAGAGTCTTAGCCAGCTCCTCTGGAACACCTTGTTACATTCACTTGGAATTAAGTACTGCAGAGCAAATTACAGAAAAGCATACAGAAACTGAGAACCCAACTCTCACATTTTTCTAAGAATATCTGCCTATGACAGTACAACCACGTTTTAAAAAAAATAGTGAAACTTCTCGATGCTGAAGATGTAATAAGGATCACTGCATTTGGGAGATGTCTTAGGTACATGAGACATGACAAAAAAGCAGTACAGGTGTGGGATGAAGATGTAATCAGTATATGTTTTAAATGCAAATTTGTGAGCTTAAGTCAGTCCTGAGACAATTAGACTATTTCATTAAATTTAGTTTTTAGATTAATCATTAAATAAGTAAAAATGGCAAAGTCTGAAGACTTTTTTCCACATGAATAAATCAGAGCAAAATCCTGGTAAAAACTAGAAAATATTTTCATTACAGAAAAAGAACACAGATGCTTACAAAACTTCTAAACATATAAAAATAAAAAACAAAACCAACACAAAGTAAAATCAGAGAGCGTATTTTAAAAGTTTTTAATTTTCTCTATTGCAAATCTGACTTGAAAATAAAATAGCATACAAAGTTTGTGAAGCATAAAAGTCAATATGGTCTCCGCACGGCCAAACTATCAAAAAATGCTCCTGAGAAAAAATGCATGCCATATGCAAACAATGATCTTGTCCCAGAAAACTATCCCAGTACAAGGACAAACACAAAGACTTGAACAGACTTCCATAAAATACCCAACCAAAAATAATAAAATGCAGGTATAGACAAGTCACAAATTAAAAATAGGATTGTCAATGCAGCCAGCCTTAACGAAGGAGAAATTGATACCACAAAACACTTTATGACAGAGTGCAACACAAGAGAATTATTTTTTTTCCCTCAGACAGCCATAATTTATTTAGGAAAACGAAAAGGAAAAAAGCGATAGAGCAGGAACTGCAGCCCACTGTACAGGAACCCGTTACTACTTCTGTTATATACCAAGTGTATTTGCTCTTTTTCTGTAACGAAACTTTAAAGATTTACTTTCTAATTTTGATACGGATTTTGCACTACTTTATTCATGTGGAAAAAATCAACATCCCATAACCTCATGAAAGACACATCTCTTTCTTCTGTGCTTTGGCACTATTGTTAGAACCCAGTATGGCAATACAGCCTGATGGAAGCGACAGGGAGAGTGGTAGTTCACCTACTACAAATTCTGCAGTATTTTTTCATATGAAATTGTTGAGTCCTTAAAATCTGGAACTTTCATGGCAGTACCAATTTTTAATATCTAATTTCTAAATGGGAACAATAATTTTAATTTTTACAAGAATTTTCATAATTTCATTCCTTTTCAAAATTGATCTTAATTGATTTTATTGAACTAGAATTTCACCAATATGGAAACTATTCTTCTATTTGTTTTTTGCTGGTTTTTTGTTTGGTTGGTTGGTTTGGTTTTGTTTTCCCTGGCCCAACCATATTTATTTTTATATTTCATGTTCAGAAACCACAGTAACAAAGTATAATAAAGTGGACATAAAGCTGTCATAAGAGAAATTGCCTACAGAGAGAACAACAACAAAAAAAAAAAGTGTAAGGATAGAGAAGGGATTTGAAATGACAGGAGAAAGGCCTAATAATAATGAGTATAAAAAAAATGGGGAGTGCTTTGTCACATTTTAACACATTAGTAGTAGATATCATATTTACTCCCAACTTGTTTGACTAAATTATTTCATGACCTTGGGCAAAGACTGTCTTAATCCTCTGTGGCATATTTATTCCAGCATCTATAAAACAGATGTCATTCCTCCGCCTCTGTCAATATTTTTCCCACCTATCTACTAAAGGAATAGCATAAGATACTGGCAAGAAGGTAAGTCAGATTTGAGTCAACTTTATTCATTATGCTGTATGCCATTTCTTGTTGCAAATCTTCTTCTGTTATTGCTTTACTATAATACCTGCAATATACTGTAAGAAATGATGAAGCTCTATCTTTATATCCATAGAAGAAATGAAAAGTTCCACACCTTAACCACATTAATTCTGCCTGTGATGATAATCCAGCATGTACAAATTTCTCATTCTAAAAGACAATGAAAACATTCACTCCTAAAAATCAAAAGATGTCCTAGGATAAGACAAACTGGCAGCCAACAATTTCAGAAATGAAAGACACAAGAGCAGAGCCAATCCTATGCTGATCTAATAGAAGCCTGTTTGTGCAGTTTATTCTCCCTATTAGTGCCTTGTTTTAAAAGAACATAAAAACTCTGTTGTTAAATTAAATTAAACTGAAAAATAGGGCACTTGGTATTCCTTTAGCTGCACCATACCTTACATATAGCTACAATGTCAAAGTAAAGTTTCACCTCAGAACAGTCATGTTTGTTTTCTATCAGTTTCTAAATATATTATCACTATTTCTTCAATTAGACAAACAAAATTAGAAAGACAACCTTAACCAAAAATAAAATAAAATAAAAATAAAACAAAATAAAATTACCAGCTAAATGGATAATAGGAAGTCATTATGTGTATTGTATCTTTTATGCTGTAGCACTGGAAATTAGAATTACTTTTTCCTCCACCCTCTAGAATAGCCATTTTTTGGTGCCTCATAAAATAGGATAAATGCACTTGTACATGGCAAAAAATAAGTGATTTATCTTAGTTTTACTGATACAGCAGTGGGCCAGAAGCTGTCTCGCCTTGACAAAGAAATTGAATGAACTTTCTCTCTTTAGGGAAAGAACCTGCTTCTCTTCTCTTTATTCCCTTCTGTGTGGAATTTAGACACATTGATAAGATTCCCCCAAGCCTCCTCTTCTCCAAGCTAGGCAGTCCCAGCTCTCACCAGATTCAGTTCCAGATGCCATTTGGCTCTTTTTAACCTCAACCTTGCACATTCAGGCACTGGCTCTGTATTCCTCATGGGTGACCTGATCCTGCTTCCACATCTCGTATGCTTCCTTTTTGTGTTTGAGTTTTGTCAGAAGCTCCTTGTTTATCCATGCAGACTTCCTGCCACCACTTTTGTTTGACTTTCTTCATGCTGGAGTAAATCTTTCTTGATCTTAGAAAAAAATTATGGAAAAATACCTCTCTTTACCTGTATAAGTGTATAACAACAAAATTCCAAAGGGAAGCTGGGACACAAGTTATAAGGGAAATGATTGTGACAAAAAGAAGTGAGCAGTTCTAATTCTCCTATAAGAAAATCACTTGGGGAAATTTTAGGGGACAGAAAGGTTTTAAGCCAAAAAGAAGAACCGAAGAAAAAGACTAGCGTTGGTTGGAAAAAAAAATGGATAAAGAAAAGTAAAATAACCAGTTGAAATAAATGAAACAACATAAAGAGAAGGATAGAGAAAGGATATAGATTTCTTGCAGCTGGATGATAACAGAATGAAAGGCGGAGAGGAAATTAAATTGTAGATCAACCATCACTGACAATAGGTTGAGGAAAAAAAAAATCTATTAGTGTTTTGGGGACAATGCAGAGGGGGGAGAAACAAACATTAAAACTGCAAAGTTGGCAATAATGGAAGTGACAACGTTGCGTGTCATCAATGTATACCATATATTGCAACATAGGCCCTACATGGAGTCCCAAATGGGGATGCAATGGCCCATAACAGCATCTGTCCCTGAGGCGCAGTGACAGAACAGCCAGGGGCACCTGAGGTGCCTGGGAGGAAGCTCTCACCAACCTCTTCCTCACTGTCCCATTTCCTTCTTGCCAGTACCTGGAGACTTCATCTCTGCACTTGTGCTCAGTTCCCAGTTTGCCATCTGGAGCAGGCAATTTCTTCAGGCCCCAGTCACCACTGTCCTCCCATCCTCCCAGTCACATCTTGCCCACCTGGGCTCTGACCACAAATGTCTACAGAGCAAGGCAGCCAGGCAGCTCGGGGGAAGGCTCTCACCACCAAATCTGATGACGTGCGTTTTCACTTACGTGAGAACAACCTAACCCAGCCACTTCCTCAGCCTCGTAAGTGCCCTGCGGGCAGCTAGGATGCAGCCCACGAGCAAAGCATATGGCCTGCTCCTCAGGGCTGCTGCGACTGTCAGCGCAGCCCCAGTCAGCTGCCACTGCCACTTCCAGGGGATTGGCGGGAAGCACAACAGAGCAGAGGCCCCGTGCTGACCTGGAGGCATCAGAGGAGACGTGATCAGCATGTCTCCTGTTCTGCCTGTCACTTCAGCAGGGTCACGGTGCTCATAGAGCTGTGCTTCCACCTGAAAGAGACAGTCGAGAGCCACTTCAGGCTCCCAGCCTCCATTGAGCTCCCGAGTCTGCAGGGACAGGGTATGTCACCTTTTGCTCCAGTAAAATAAAGCCAGTTAGCTTCTGTCAGCAGGCCCTTACCTCTTGGAGAGTAAAAAGATTTGGAGGTCCTGTTGATCTAAGAAATACAGCCTTATTAGTTAATCTCCAATTTTCTTACCCCTTTTTATTCTCTGCTGTACTTTCCCCTACTAACTCTCCAAGGGGATATATCCCAGCTACCAGTCCTGCCCCAACCTGTGAATTCAGGAGCTCCAGTTTACTGGATATTCCAACACAAAACTGTGGCTGTAGGATGCATACATTTAGTGACCAGACAGCAGGTGTGAGTTTGTACATGCACACAGCACCTAACAGGCATCTGCAAAACCACTTTTTGCAGCCTAAGCATGAATATGGAGTACAGGACAAGGCCACGTGAGGGAAAACAATGCAGAGATACTACATGGGCAAAAAGGTTAGCAGTATTTAAGGCATAATTAATGAGTGCTAACCAATTACAGGGTAGGGCTGCAGTAATAAAGGAGGTGAAGGGGAGTGCAGCTTAACTAATTCATTTGGTTATCTGTTAGGATTTAGTAGTATGCTAATCGCAGTATGCCGACAACATATAAATATTAGACACATTAAACAGCTCTAAGGCATTTCCTTATCATGCAATGACTAATACATATCTATATGTTCCCAACTGATTTATTTCCCAAGTGATAAATATACTATTAAACTCAAATTAAATACCTAGTTCTATGCACTTATGTAGTGGATAACTTCATTGCATGTATTGTCATCACTAAAAAGATAATACTGACCAGCAGTTAGTGTCATGTTTAAAATACTTGTACTTTATTTTTCTGTTTCTTAAAACAGAAGTATCTATAAACAGACCTTCTTCATATGCCACTGTGCACAGCAGGGATTATGGGTCCTATGGGAAAATAAGTACACAAACGTGATTTAAAAGTTTAACAAAGTAACCTGGCACAAACATCTAAATTAATATTACCAAACCACAGAAACCACAGATGCCAATGCTTTAGTTCTGGCTGCTGGATCTTACAGAAATTCACATTTGAAATAAAATATTAAAAAGATAGCCGGTTTTATTCTGTACTGCTGTTTCCTCATTTTCACAAGAAAAAACTGTGATCAGGACTTGTGTGACCTGATATGCAGTCTCGCTGCATAAGCTGGCAGAAGCTGTTACAGGCTAGACTCTAGAGGATGGGCTTTAGAGGCTGGACTAGTCACTAACAGCCTCAGCTGGGTTTAAAAATATTTGAGGCTAAAATCACTTATGTTGTATTTGCTGCTTATAAAGGGGAAAGGAATGTCTTCCCCATCCCATATCCTTATTCACAGAGAGCATCCTGGATGTCTCTCTTGTCTTGGTCCAGTGCTTAGCATGTGGCAGTGAAGTTGCCAACATTGTGATAAAATTGCCTTTTTGGCCTCAAAAGGAGAAACACCCGTATTTTGGTCATAAAATGCATGTGATGCATCTACATCACAAGGCACCATGAGACCTTAGGAAATGGAGCAGAGAAGAGACTTTCTGAACAATTCTTCTGTCCTGCAATCCCTTCTCGGAGTAATTATAAGCAATCCTGAAGAAGGGGAAAGAAGAGGTACAGACTATGTAGATCTTTTCATGGTTTTGTAGGTCAAGCATCCTGTCAAGAACATTCATGACATCCTGTATCTTTTCTAAGAAACAAAAGCCTGACTATGAGCTAGGTTTATAATGCAATTAAAATATGATTAAATAGAAAGACAAAAGGAATTTTTTCTCCTTTATAAGCTTTTGTCTCTGACTGTCCTAAGCTGCTGATGTAGAGCTGGCTGACAGAGAATTAGATGGAGTTCGTTGCTGAGTTTTGTTTTTTGTTATTTTAAAATAGTGTTGCACATAGAGTGTATATATGGGATGTCACACCAATTGATTGTACTATCTGCCAGCAAACATTTCCTGCCAATTACAATTGTTATATCCAGTCTGACCATGAAAAATTCACTAGTGTCCTTTGTTATCCACATACAAAGCATAGACATAACACAGATTTACACTAATTTCACTAAAATGTAACTTTTAAGTTCTTCAAGATTATTGGTCTATATTTTCATTGGAAGGTGGAGAGCAGAAAGAAAACAAAAACATTATAAATCAATCAGTCACTAGTATTTTACTCCAACAAGTTCTCATTTGTCATCAGATTTTGCAAAGGCCTCTACTTCTTGCTGCATTACTCTTGATAACTTTTTGAAGTAAAACAGTGACCTTTTCTTTGGAGTCGGTAGTCCTCTTGATTCTGTCAAATCAATACTTTCTTTAGATTGTTAAAAGAAAACTAACCTCTATTTTAAGGACTCTATGTTAAAGCGTTGTTTTGTTTTTAAAGGTTTTTTTTTTTAACCTGTTCTACTGAGCAGAAGGTAGGAAATTCCTCAAGGCTGTTGACTTTTTTTTCCCCAGATCCTTTGTTATATGGCAAACACAATGGCATGAACAGAACAAAAGGCTTTCTGGGACTTCTTTGTAAACAGGTTTGTTTGTTGCTTTCTTGCTGTCAACTATTTCAACCATCAGATCAAAAGATAAAGACTGATGAGTGCTATATAAAGATAAAGTTTCTTACAGATTTTTTCAGGGATGAGTACCATAATGAATGGTGAATGATTCCCAGTAAGATATGAAACCACTGAAGAAAAAACCCACAAGGTTATATGTTTGCTTCAGTACGCCAGAATTAGAAACTAGAGAAGAACTGCTAAACAGGACTCCTGACAAAGTGATGGAGGGGGAGAAGGGATGGCAAAATGCGAGAAAAAGACTGTAGCACCTTTCTAATCATAAAAAAAAAAAAAAAAAAAAAAAAAAAAAAAAAAAAAAAAAAAAAAACTTCCTGTGATGTGTTGAAGACATAATATTTTTGTACTGTTATCACAAGACATGAAGGTTAAGGTAGTGAGAGTTATCCAAGTGCAAAATAACCTAAAAAAAATATGAATTTAATATTTAAAGATGAAAGTTATATACACATGTATCTAATGTACATACCAATATTGAATGAGGTATTCTACCAAGGATGTATCATTTCATTGTGCAAAGGGATTTTTTTCTTTTAATTCTGATTTGAAGTAAGTCTGTTTATTTCTAAAGGTTAGCAGATTGTTTACAAATTTGCCAAAAAAATATATTTTTAATTGTTATTTCAAAACATTTATATTTGCATATTATTTCACATAATGGGTTAGTACTGACATCATTAAGTGATGCAACCATAAATATCAAAAAAATCAAACAATTGATTTTAAAAATTCTTTTCTTAAAAAGTGATAGCTTTTATCACTGATTTTCCCAGAAAGATTGTTCAGAAGCATTTGGATGAGAAACAGCCAACTGATCACAATTTTTTAGAATGTAGAAAAACATTGGTGAACTATTGAATAAATATATACATTAACTGTAAGATAAAAATGGTAGCTTCAAGTGACTTTAATGCAAGTGACAATAAATGTGACAAGTCAAAATTCAGAGATGCAAAAAGTTAACCTTGACGTTACTGATGAAGTTCAAATTTCTAAATATCCATGTAGTATCATAGCTCTGCTTGGGCATGCCGTGAACTGAATTTCTTTAGAAAGCCACTCTTTTACTCACTTGAACACATGGACCAGTAACTTGCAATCAGAAGCAGTGTGCTTGTGACACATTATAACATTATGATCCCAGAGATGTTCTATGTTCTTTTCAAATTCTAAAATCACAAAGATGAAAGAACAGGAGGGAAGGAAAAAAAAAAAAAAAAAAAAAAAAAGCAGCAGCCAGCAATAAGCAATGTTATCACAAATGTGTATATATATATATATATATATTTGTGTTGAGTTGGTTTCCTCCTTCAGGAAAAATACAGATGTTGAAGGCATGACAAATTAACAAATATGTACACACAGCATTTATTGATTAATTCTTCATTTTAATTTTCTGATCTTTGCAGTTACCCCTTAGGAGCTCTACCAAGACCATTTCTGTAGTTTGCAAGAGAAATGTGCAAGTCTTGCAAAAGTTGTAATAAAACCAAGATACAGAGCACCCACTCCTTCAATCCTGCAGACAAGGTCTTCTCTTCCTAGCATAGAAGAAATTCAGATTTGCTTGACCTGATTGGCAGTGACTTATCTTCTCAAACTGCAGGTGGTTACAAACAGCTTGTGTGTTTCAGAAATGTATTTAGGATCTGAATTGCCCAAAGTAATAAACCCTTTCTCCTTCTCCTTCGTAGCCTCTTTTAAAGGTGGGTAAACCTGTGTCTTTCAGCTTTATCCACGTGCTTCCAGATACTACCAAAGGAAAGCCACTGCTGATCTGAGGTTCATTCCAGCAGCTTTTGAATATTGTATCACAAAGTGATAGTGAGCTAATCTGAAAACGTTTTAACAGTCAAAGTGTTAAATGCAAAGTGCAACAGTCTTTCCCAAGCTGGGAGATACCTCACCCTTTTGTTATTTGTATTAATTTTGCTACCCTCTTGCTTATACTTGATTGCTTTGAAGAAGACCTTTCTCTTTCAAAAGGCATTAAGAATATTGGCCTTCTTAACACCATCTGCTGAAAAATCTCACTTCTGTTGATAAGGAGGACCACAGTTTTTCTTGGTCTTCCTTTTCTGGTAATGCAATTAAATAAGTATTTCTTGTTATCCTTACTGTTTTTTTGCTAGACACATCTAATTTTCAGCCCTGGTTTTCTAAGTACTTCTCTATAAATCAGTGCTACTCTTACGGCTGTTCTCAGTAAAATAACTCATTTCCCTTTCCACTTAAAACCAGTGGGGAGCTCATGATTTAGCCAAGCTGGTGTTTTAATAACCCTCCTCTGCTATCCTTCTTCCACACAAGAGTAATTTTGAATTATGCTGTTAATGTCATCTATCTGAAAGCAGGTCACCTTCCTTACTGTTTTCCTTACTGTCCCCCAAGAGATTTTAAAGTTGTATGTTTGCCTTCTTAAAAGCTTTTTTCCTCTTTCTTTTCTTTTCTAGCTGTCATGAGCTCTGTCCCTCTAGCAGTTCTCACCTAAGCAAACTTCCTCTGCATCAGATTTTTCTAGAGCAGATTGGAGGCTGTTGCAATGATTTCCCTCTTTTCATACTGCCCCCACCAACAATAACTCAATTTAAAAATGCTTAGCAGTTAACAAATCTGACAAATTCCAAGACTTTGTTGAACATCCACCACTTTTTTTTTTTTTTTTTAACTCCCATAATGATTCCTTATTTAAATGTCATGGTATACCAAATCTTGTATTCCCTATTATTACAAAATCATTCATTAAAAACCATCACACCAGACTGCTGAGTTCATCATCTTTTCTAAATTACTGAAATCATTTGGTCTCTGTGCTGCAGGATAATGACTTTCAGCTTTATGCACTTGTCCATGTTGCTGGTATTTAGCTCATGTGATCCTTTGATCTTTGTCTAAAGCCATCTCATTAAACCAGTCAGACAACAAAGATCCCACATCACCCTTGCCCAGTGCTTAATCACACCTGTTTTAAAAGGCAAAGTTTTTTAGTGATATATATATCTCAAATACTTCTAGTCAGATAATCTCACATTAAATACTTCTTCACACTCCCAAAAAAGGTATATTAAACTGAAATCTCTTTATCCAAATGCATGGTATCATACATGCTATTCATTCACATCCACAGACTTAAGCAGTCTACTAGGCCAGTAATTTTACAGAAAATCTGATTTCACTCTTATTTTTTAATGTAAACTAAGACAGGTTTCCATCAACTATATTATCTAACCTTCAGGTGCTTCATAGTTGAAAAACTGTGCATGTACGTGATCAGATATTATCGTCTGAGATTATATTTGATCTATTGTTTTCTTAATACATATGTTTAATATAAAAGGGAGAAAAAAAACAACAATATATGTCATGCTGTTAGTGGTGACACCATAGGCAGTTTTAAGTTCTGCCATACTGCTTTGTGTTTCATGCATCACTGTGCTGTACTACACAGAACAGTCTCACCAGATTACTGTCACCTGCTGGTAATAAAAGAACCAAGAAAATATTTTCCTAAACTTTTTTAAACCTGTTCAAATTTTATTGTATGTTTTCCAGAAATAACTAGGTAGTTTACTTTTAATTAGAATGACTTGGGGAAGAGAGTAAATTGTTAGGATATATAATATACTAAAACAGTAATTCCACTAGAGATATTATCTCATTAACAGAAAGTGTATCTTTAAATGAAAATAATCATGAGGGCACAAAATGCAGGATACAAAAAAGAACAAAACAACATGCATCAGGAACTTTACGTGGTAACTCAAATAATGAAACAGTTTGAGGATCGATCTAGATTGATACTATCTGGAAACAGAAACTAAAGTGAAATTAATCTAGCAGACAGTCCCAAAAGATGTCCTCACAAGATTTGGATGCTTTCATCCATGCATGAATTGTTCCAGAGCACTCTGAAAAGTTTAAAGACTAAGGATATGAAAGGTGTTCTCATTTTTTACTGACCTATATGGCCAAATAATAAGCCTGTTTTACAGTATTATCTATTTCATCTAGGTCTGCTTGTTGATTATCCGAAAGAACTGTTGGAATCAGGCATATAGTTTGCAAAGGATTCCAAATGCCCTTAGCAGCATGTCAAATGAACAGCTTCCTGAAGCTCGCAACGTTTCCTCTAAAAGTAACGTGGTAGTAGCAACCTATCTATCACCAGGGAGAGCAAAGCACAGGAATGACAGAGAGGAACTGGGACATTGCCCTTCCTAATATGTTCAGAACTTTTTTGTTTTGTGTTTCAGCTGAATATTGGAATTGAATGAACTGAACTTTCTTTTTAAGTGAACATTTTTACTATGCCAACATTTTTCTTTGGATCAATGAAAAATTCCCCTTGTTAACATTTTGTTTATCTCCTTAAAACAGAAGCCAACAGGTGACTGAAGATCTACCACCTTATTTTTTATTTAACCCTTTGGTGAAAGTCTAAAAATACCATACTGAAATGAAACTACTGAAATGCCATAATCATATTTTAATCTGACATCTAAATTGTAATTAAGGACTATACACAAGAAATCAAGATCAATATTTCATCATAAAATCCCATTAAAAAAAAAAAAAAAGAATGAAATCACATTACATCTCTCTATGAAGGAGAGGATCGATAATTATGTTATGCAAGAAGAGGAGCACAGATTTATTTTCATGGTAAATCCATTGGGTTCAGTCAAAACATTGAACATGGCAAGCAGTAAGGAAAAAATTCCTCCAAAAGTAACTTTGAAACAATGCTGCTTTTCAAAAGCAGCACCACCCGATACTCATTTACACAAATCTCCTTCAAAGTCAATGGCTAGTGAAGGGTGAAGTCAGAGGGAAGGTGAAAGGCATCAGTTTCGATGCTTTTAGATAACTTGCTCTCTTAATCAAAGTCAACAGACATTAAAATGCTTCTCTAACATATATATACATATATATGATGCACATATTTATTCATATATATAATAATTAATCAGGGATTTTTTTCCAGCTCTCTTGAGGCCAAGCAAAGAAAACCCTTTGGAAATAGTTTTGAGGAGAGAAGCCCCTCCCTAAAGCAGTAACAGAGCAGAGTAAGTAGGGAGAAGTAGAAGGAAAGAAGAGGCAACTGAATTTTTCAACAATTTTACTTCAACTTTGTGCTTTGCTCTCATGAGACACTTTTGAAATATGTCACAGAATCACAGAATCACAGAATAGTCTAGGTTGGAAGAGACCTCCAAGATCACCGAGTCCAACCTCTGACCTAACGCTAACAAATCCTCCACTAAACCATATCCCTAAGCTCTACATCTAAACGTCTTTTCAAGACCTCCAGGGATGGTGACTCAACCACTTCCCTGGGCAGCCTATTCCAGTGACTAACAACCCGTTCAGTAAAGAAGTTCTTCCTAATATCCAACCTAAACCTCCCCTGGTGCAACTTAAGCCCATTCCCCCTCGTCCTGTCACCAGGCACGTGGGAGAACAGGCCAACCCCCACCTCGCTACAGCCTCCCTTCAGGTACCTGTAGAGTGCAATAAGGTCACCCCTGAGCCTCCTCTTCTCCAGGCTAAACAGTCCCAGCTCCCTCAGCCGCTCCTCGTTAGACTTGTTCTCCAGACCCCTCACCAGCTTCGTTGCCCTTCTCTGGACTCGCTCGAGCACCTCCACATCCTTCTTGTAGCGAGGGGCCCAAAACTGAACGCAGTACTCGAGGTGCAGCCTCACCAGAGCCGAGTACAGGGGGACGATCAAGTGAAACCAGGCTGCAGTTCCCAAACCTGTTCTTCTTCCTTGGTATAGTATTGGATGTGGAACTTAGCTCTAGATCGATTTTCAGTTTGAAGGGAGTCATTCTGGTGCCTTATATTCTCTAGGATAATTGAACTATGAAGAGAAGGGCTACTGTTCAATGTGGAACTGACAAAGGCAATAGAAGGAAAACAAAACTGCTCCAGATGGCCTGTCAGAGCTGCAGACAAAATACATGGAGATGCTTATAAAATTAAATTAAGCAAGAACTGACTGCAACTACAATAATAGGAAAAACAACTTTGCCTATTGCAGTACAGCAGCCTTACAATAAGAGGCTTCAATACGCAAATTGCAACTCAAGAGCCAGGTGTGTGTTTATGAGCTCCGGGCCCTTGAAAGATGATAAATTCGCCATGGGAAATAAAGATAACTAGCTTTGGAGAAAGTTTGCTTTTATCTTCCAGCACTCAGACACAAGTAGCACCAAACATTCACTTCTCCCTCCCTCCTCCTCTAAGCTCCCCCGGCAATTCATCAGCCACCACGGACCATTTCAACGCTTTCCCGGGTTGGGTCTTGACTTGTGCTCGAGTGAGTCTCCCTGCACACACAGGCGCTCTGCAGGGACACCTGCCCTAGCAGCCTTTTCCAGTACTCCACGAGTTGGTGAAGATCTTCCAGCAGATAACAAGCACCAACAAAAATATTTCTCCTGTTCCCTCAGTGAAAGAAAGATGGTCTCCCACTCCACGTATGACATGAATAAAGGTTTGGGGAAAATGAAGTATCTGTTACTTTTTGTTACCATGGTGACCATCCTATTTGGAAGGCCAAGCAATTGCAGTTTGTCGACAGAATGATTTGTAACTGAGTTTTAGAAAAGTGTGCTGTTCATCATGTTTTGACTGAAACAACTCTTTTCTAGCTTTGTCTTTTGCCTTGTCTTTGGTTTGCAGAACAATATGGCTAAAACATGAGAAAATCTGTTATTTACTGTTCTGAAGCCCCTGGCACTAACAAACAAAGAGGAATGCTGTTCAGCACCAAAAAATGTCTTCAGCACTTAACATGAAATGCCTTATCTCTCAGCCCCATAGGACCAAGGAGGAGACAACTTATTCTAGATGCAGTGTGCATTACAGTCTGTCTGGAGTGAAAGATTCTGCATCTTAGCTTCAAATCCTTAACCAAAACACGGACTTCCTGAAAGCTTGACTGTACAAGTGCAGCTAGAATAATCACTGGAAGCTGTACATCTGGGACATTGCCCCATACAAGAGAGAAAGTCAGGACATGCTAAAAATCATTTTTACTCAGCTCAATACCATCTGAGACTCACAGCTGCTTGTTTAACAGAGTAACACCTGGCACAATGGGGCCAGCACACTGCAGGTCCTTTCAACATGCAGGGCATGCAGCAGGGGAGGGCTCCCAGCAGGGATCCCACTGAGCCTGGCACCGAAAGGACTATTGCTGTTACCAAGAAAAGTCCTGCTTCCCTCTGGTCCCAGATGCTGCACTTTGTCCATGACACTCTCAACTCCCAGCCTTTGTGCCAGCACGGCTCCTTGTGTAGCTGCAGGGTCATCTGGCTCCAAGGCTGAAATAAAGCCTATAAGAAGAAGGCCGGCCACACAGTTAGGGAGGCGTGAAAAGGGGGCAGGAAAATGGGCAGGAAGCTACAGCTTGTTTTCAGTGCCAGTGCAAAACATAAGTCCTCTCAACTCCACCAAAATTTGTTCCCAGGTTTGAAGCCATAGTTCAACATTCAACATGCAAGTTTTTATGGCATTAGAATTAATAAAATAAAATAAAATCAAGTGACCAGTACTTTAGAATATTTTTCATAGTATGAATTATTTTTTCACATTTTTCTATTTATGCTACAGTTTTATAAAACATTTCTTCTTTGACATTCATTAACAGGAACATATTAAAGTAAAGCCATCATCAAGCACTCTTAAGTCTGTGAAGAGAAATTGCTGATCCCTCAAGCTGGTCATCTGTTCCTCTTTCAGATACTGCAGTCAACATTCTGGAAAGAATTACTGTGCCAAGAGGATTCATTCTGGTGCAGAATTTCTTAGCAAGAGATGTCACCTAAAAGACTTAACAGGTGCTTGGCCACCACCAAGCCAGCTTTACCTAAAATACCTTGTAACTGTCAAAATAAGATGTCCCAAGCAAACTCCACTAAGAATACTCCGATGCAGGTTTCTTGAATTTAATGTTTTAGGTGTTGACTGGTTTTGGTTGGAAGCCAGACTTCTCAGGAGACTACAAGGTTCAGGAAGTCTCTCACTGGGAAAGGACTTCTGGATCCAGAATCAAAACCAGAAAAGCTGTACACCAAAGAACGTTTATTAGCCCAGTGCCTATGTAACTTCTGGGAAAATGAAAAGACAACACAAACATTTCTGTTCTGTCACTTGAAAATTTAAGGCGATTACCTTCATTTCTTGCTTACAGAGTATTTCTCGCTTCATTTCCTTTTGAAGCAAAAAGCTCACACACTCATCTTGACATAAAATGGAAGTTTTCAAATTCAGAGATATGGTGTCCAGAACAGGGCACTAAAATCCATCATATGAAGGTCTGCTTCCACATACTCCCGAGCATGTCAGTGACCTAGTATCATCGCACTTGAAAGTAAACTCTCCAAAAGAGTTAATTAGAACAGTAGCTTGATACTTATCAGGGAGATGCCATTCCTCAGCATGTGAGTTGCGTTTACTCTACACTAATACTGAGTATAAATTTCATCTTTTATTGATTTATAAATACTTCACACTATGTAAAATATTGTCAGATTATAATTCTCTCTCCATAAAATGGCAAACAAACGTCCAGCCATCTGTTCGGCTAATGAGAACAATCACCCAGGCTACTTTTCAAGCATAACGCATCCCAGTTTGAAACCGCTTTCAGTATAAGCACCTGTTCATACATATCAATTAAAATGATAATTACTCTGTTAGTGAATATAATCAAAATAAAATAGTTACAGCTCTATTGTTTACCAATTAAGACTGCTGAATTCACTGATAATATATTTCTGTGCTCATTTCTTGTTGTTTTTTCCTGACCCATTCTAAGACCAGATCAATTTCACACTAATTCAAGGCAATACATGTTTCAGCATTTAAGAGCATACATTTATAAAATGGCAAAACCACAGAAACCCCTCTGGAGGCAAACACTCTCCTGGATCATGTCTCTCTTCATGACAGGTCACATTGGCATAGCTTCCCATCAAAAAGAGAGGTGACTTCTATAAAAAAAAAAAAGGACCATGCTTTCCAGGATGAACAATAAGAATGAAATGAACAATGGAACTCAGCAAGAATTGGAATTCTGCTCTTTGTACAGAGTTCTTACTAAAGGGTAATTATCAGACTTTCTTTATTATTAACAATTACTAGCAATCAGCAATTAACTCATTATACAAATTGGATTATGATGGCTTTTATAGCAGAAGTGTTAAAATGTTAGACAACTCAAAAACACAGTATCAAAAGATATATTAAAACACCACCTAAAAAGAAAATGGGCATCTTATAATAATTTTAGAATTAATACATTTTAAATTCGAATTCTGCTCCTTCTAAGTAGCAAAATACATTTTAAAAAGTAGATAATCAGATCTCAACTCAGCAAACTAATCCATGTGCACATCTTACAGAGAACCAAATCTCGGTATATTATTTCCTTTTAATAAAAAATACAACTTATCTTCCTCATCCTAGCAAAAGGAGGGTCATGAACATAACCAAAGAAAAGTATGTCAGAAAGACACATTTCAAGGCAACAACAGTTCTTTCTATATTGCAGAGGAAATGCAGCAACCCAGGCAGTGAGGACCCCAACCCCTCCAATGCTCTCACACCTGCCCACCACAAGAAGCTGAAATGTTATATTCCAAAACATGGAACCTGGGAAGATCCTAGAAACATTAAGAAATTGAATCTTTGAAACAGGACAAACCTATCATGAAAACAAAATTGTTGCAGGAGATTACATAGGATTAAAAACATCTAGACGGGTCTCTCAAACATTTGTTGCGGTAAGATCGCTTTCCGTAGGCTTTTATGACATGCTTATTCTTTCCCCCAACAAGAAGAAAAAGAAAAAGAGGAAGAAAGGATGTAAAAGTTTCTATAAAAACAGAAGGGAATAAGCCCTCCCCGTTAGTATCGTTTTGAACAAAGGTGCAGCTTCTGCACCTAAAAAGCCTAGGATTGGACTATTGGAGATGTGCTAGGAAAAAAAGTGCAAAAGGTACTCATGTAGTACTTGAATTCATGTCCCCCACTTACACAAACACTTTGCTTCAGCACAGAAAGTAGTCTCAGAAACCTTACACATCCTTTCCACAAAACAGTGCCTGAGGAACTGCTGTCCATGTGTCTATCACAGTTTCATTCAAAACGAATCTCAATGTAGAAGAAATTCTTCAAATCTGCATTACTTGCTATGCTGAAAAATCTTTCTGACGTATGATTCTACCTAGATGTGGGCCTATATTTTGTGTTGCTTCCAGAGGCCTGTATTTTAGAGTACTTCATTGGCACAAAAGCCTTGCCTCTCTTCACCACATTGAAGGCTGTTCTGTTATTTAAAATCAGTGCACTGTGCCGTTCCCAGCCCTGGTAGATGCTGAGTTCCAAAGACTCCTGTCTGCTAAAAACCAAACAGTTTAGCATCCAGGAACCAGAAGAAGCTGAAACACACCTTCCACCTGTGCTGTATGGGCCCCTCTATAAAGTCAGGAGAGATGAATGAAGCGAAGCCTTTTCAGAACAAAATAATGTTCTTGCTGCATTAACATCTCTTGAGGTATCTCCTATGCTGAAGTTCAAACACAGCTGGCAAATGCAGCATCCTACTCCTATATACATTTTCTAAAAGGGGCTTCAGGTATTGCTGGAATCATGTTTCTTCTGAAATTGAACCTGCTGTGGTATTGATGAAGGTAACTGATGTTGCGAATGTATTGATGTGAATCCGGATTCTAAGTTTTATATGACTATAATTAATTTTAATGTATACAAGAAAAGGCAGCTCTCCACAGCGATATACTATGTATAATAATATAAGTAAGCTTCTTCCTTGCTGGCATGTAACAGATTTAGCCATTTGATGTGACAATTACATAAAGGAAGAAAGTAAATCCAGGTATTACACATGATCATATTGATGCATGGGCTTTGGGACTTGTGTGTTTGTATGACATACTCACATTGAAACTGCTTTTTCTTGCACAATGGAAAGTGAAACTTCCTCATTCTCTTTAACAAGCTGGGAAACAGCTTCCAAATGAAAATGTTTTAATTTTCTAGAGTAAACTGGTCTCTGGTAGCCAATGAAACAAAGCTCTGATTCTTGTTCTGCACTTTGCAAACTTCCTTGGAGCACAGGTTTTTCCCCACTTTCTCTGACTCTTACCCTCATCAGTTTCCAAGTCAGTAGTGGAACTGAATACAGGGGCCCTCATTGCACATAGGTTAAATGAAGCGACACGTGAAGTGACATCTCTGACAGCTGTGGCTACATCAGATTTATGCTAGAACATGCATGGAACAGGAAAGTTTGTGATTCATATCCAGCCTCATCTTTGTTACCGGATGGAACTTGACACATCTATCAAACAAGAAAACTATTTTCTGGTTCATGACTATATACTTATTTTTTTTTACTCCAGGGAAACTCACTGCAAGTATTACAGTACAGAAAAAAAGCATTTCTATTTCACATACATTGCTGTGACTAGCAACACTTTAAGAGATAACACACTTTACCCATAGGTACCTTTTCATAGTTCACTGAAATGTGGATGTCTGTTATAACAGATATTAAATATTTTTCTTCCTCTGTTTACTCACACAGTCCATCACAAGTTGACATCAGTAAACATGACTATGTTAACCAATCGCAACAGTTTCCAGAATAGTAGAAGTGCCTGGAAATTGACAGTGATTTTAATATTAGCTTTGACCAAGATAAACTCTGACATGACTTCTACCATGTATAAAACTCTCTAAAGACCCTGATAGACAGAACCCATTTTATGTTCACAGAGCACCAAGTGCACCCTGTCATTTTGAAAGATTTGTTAGCCTTAAGTCACCCAAGCCACCATGACCAAAATAATAATAATAATAATAATAATAATAATTAAAAAAAAAAGTCTAGAGTACAAGAAACCCTGAATGAAAGAAAATTGATTTGTGAAATGGATCATGCCTACTTAGTGATTTTTACTTTAAAAATTAAAAATGTCCCCTGGTTTGTTTCCACATAAATAATTATTCTCGGACAAAATACCCCAAGGAAACAAGCAACCCTTTTTTCAGAAAATTGCCAATAAAAATGGAACGGGTAACTGTGGTTACATGGTAAGCAAGTATGAAGAAAATACTCCTTTGCTCTAGACCTAACATTTAAATTGTCAATTTTTGTTCAACTGGTGGAGAAATCATAAGATTATGTTCTAAAGAGGCATTCACACCTGATTTAAATTCACAGAGATACAAGAAAAATTTCCGCATGGTCTCACCAATTTTCTGTCTGCTCCTCCTATTTCAACTTGCATTTTCAATTTAACGTCTTTCCATGGATTTTTTAATTTGTACTGGAAATTTGATTTTTATTAGTCTTTTATAGGTCTTTATGCAACTAATGCATATATTTTACTCTTACCAGATTTCACATCAACTTTCACTCAAAGGTAACAAGTAACACCACATTGCATTAAGGACATTACTTAACTACTTCTGAAAGTCAGTCAAAGGAAACAATCCGTCAGTGCCCTAACCAGCCAGTGAGCATACTGAAAGAACTACCATCAGCTTCAATGTTCTTTGGATTTTCTCCTAGACAGTCCTAGCACCAGGTTGAGTTTAACACGTCAAATATTTTTTGTAGCCTTATGAGAAAACATCCTTTATTTACAGAAAGACATTGTTTTGTTATAAATGAAAAATTGTTATATACCAAATTCAATGTTAATAATAAGAAGTAATTAAAAAATGAACTTTGCTAACAATATTTGGGAGTTTATAACAGAACTGATGACACAAGTTCAAAAACTTCTTTTTTTTCCCCTTCTTCATTTGGAAACTACGGCTGTGACACAGTGCCCCAAGACAGGCAATATGCTGAAATTCAAACACTGGCAGTGGTGCCTAACATCCAATTATCAACAGCTTAGCTATTCATATTTTTTCTACTGCCTAGCTGAGCATTAGTAACCAGAACACACCTCCGGTATTTAAGTGGTCATACCTTCCTTTTCCCTCTGGAGCCATGGCTCCACTTGTTTTACCTGCAGCCTGGCTGCTGGTGTACAGTGCATTACAGGAAGAGAGGGGAAGAAAAGAGGAGAGGAGAAAATCAGCCTTGGCATTTTCCTCCTCTGCCTCTTCCTTCCTCAGATAGACAGGTCTGAAAACAAAAGAGCAGAAAACATTGTTTGTATTCCTACAGACATCACTAATCCTACCTAGTGAGTTTCTGGAGCCACAGTTCCCACTTCTACTGAGACAGGAAAGCAAAAGGTCCACACTGCGTCATCTCGGGGAGCCCAGGGTTCAGTGAGAATGACAGCGTTTTGTGATAGTGTTTTACAATTGCCCTAAGGCTTTTCTTTTACTGTAAAATCTCATACAGTTCTTTTTGAGTCTACTTGTTTCTCGGTGTCTCTCAACCACAGCTTGAGTTCTTCGTTCAGCTAGATTCAAAAAGGAACATATGTAGGTGCAACCTCATCCTTTTTTCTCTTCCAAAGGGACTTCCCTTCTTTATTTGTAGTGTTCACAGCAGCAGTGGTGTTTGCTTTCCTATCTGTTTTTTCCTATAGTTACCTTTAGCTTGTTTCTGCCAACTACTTCACCATGTTGGACTTACTCTTTCAATTAACAGCCCACCTCGATTCAAGCAACCCACATCAAAAGATAGCCTGGTGCCCACACACTCCTCACTGAATATAAACAAGGTAGCTTTATACCATCACCTGACACCTGACTAAACAAATGCCATCTGCAATGAAATGGTACAACAGCTACTTAATTCACCACAGATACTCAGGTCTGTGAAACAGCATATTGTCACAGAGTATAGAAACTAACAGCTAGCAAGAGGAGATCACAAACATCCATCCCCAAGGAGAAAGATGTCATTTTGAAGGAGAGACTGACCAACTGAATGAGAAGCGCTTATTCCGTTTCCCTTCACAGAAATGTTGATTATCTTCCACCCCTGACCACCTTGCTCCAAAAGAACCTGGGCAGACACAACTGCTCTGCATCGTTAGGCTCAGGGTAGCTGCATGGGTCACTGCACCACAAATAACACTTTGCTGCCCTGCTGCTTTGGCTTTCCTGTCATATTCCCACTGAATGTTTTGAAATGGAGGTAAAGAAACTGATTCCAAATTCCATGCTTGTACAGGAATACTCCTAAACAGAAGCCTAAGATTGTTTTATCTGTGCTCGTATGTACTCAGTGGCTGATCCCCACCTGTCCTGGGCACCACTCAAGTAGATCACATAGCCATTTTCAGCAAACTATGATCTATTTTTCCACTTCTTGCATTAATATTTTGTTCTGCTTTATGAACTAACATTTTCGTAGATGTTACACACCTATTTTATATATAGATATTAAAAAAAAAAAAAAAAAAAAAAAAACCTTTATAAGTGGAAAACTAAGAGCCACCGTTTTGTATCTAAGGGCTGCTCAAAAAATATCTTCTGAAAACATCAAGAGACAAATGCTCTTTCAATAAGTGTGCTTTCAGAGAGATGCTAAAGACAAAGAACCCAGATACACCAAATACCATTTTGTGTGATTTCTGTTTATGAATAATAAATAAACCAATTTACTTCTCAGAAAACAAAACTCTCAGCTGCAACCCTTATGCATATGTTCTAGCAGTGTGTTTTATTTAATTCCACGGATGTAATTAAATGTGTCATTCATTTGTTCTCCATTGTGGTATTTCAGTCAAACAGAAACTGCTTTCAGACTTCATTTGCAAGAAAACTACTTTCAGACAAGAATCTGCTAACTTCATAGCAAGAGCTTGAGAGGTCTTCACAGGCTTTTCTCCCATCTATTTACAATGAAATTGAGACTAAACATCTATATGCATGCACATGTGTAAGTAAGTACCAATTTATCAGTTTAACACATTTAGCATAGAATGAGTTGACAGATTCCTTCCCACCACATACATTGTGATAGATGATGCCTTCATGGCATGTTCCTCCTATTCTTGGTAGCTTATAATATATTTAATCGTGCCTGTGGTTCAACGATGCTCTGTGGCTTCACTTCATTTGTATGGTTGGAAAATGTGTGCTGCCAGCAGTTATGTAAAGGAGGCTGTTACTCTGCCTGAAATGGAAAAGAGAAGAAGGGCATATAGAAACTATGAGGGGAAGGGCATAAAGAAATTGTGAGAGGAAGTGGATTCTAGCGTTTAAGTCTTGTGTTTTAATAAACAAGTCCAGAAATCCAGCCTATCTAGGAATGTCCTGTCGTGTTACGAGTGATGTGGTTTGACTGTGCTTGAATTCAGCTCAGCCATCATCTGCCTGAAAAAGCCCATTTATAAATGGGGTGGTGATTGCAAAATGAATCCTGGGAAGCATTTTTTCAAAGAGGAGGCTATTGACAAGGCTGTACTGCCAAACGAATGCACTGTGAACAGAATTATCTATCACAAGATAACTCACTGCAAGGTCAAACGTTGACCTTGCACTGATGAGGCAAAAGAGGCTCTCAGGAGGCAATAGAAGATGAGTTGTTTGAAGGTGGAATTGGGCCAGATCAGCTTCCTTTAGAAGACTGCAAGCAACTGTCATTGCTTTCTAAAAGGATTAGCTACCAACACAGGATAGTTAGAACCTTTGGGGCTTTTCACCCTGATGTGCCAAAAGTCAGGATTTTCCCATCTCTTGCCTACTGCACCTTGTTTTCAAGACCTCAGGAAAGCCTGCACTTTTCTGTTATAAAAAGGCCTGTCTCCCTCCTCACTCATACCAAGCATAAATCAGTTAGAGCAATATAAATATGAGGCACCAGAATAATTAATTGATCATCTATTAGTATTCAGCGTGTACCCGAGATGAATTGGAATTTCTCATCACAGAATATTAACCAGAATTTCCAGAGTCCCCTTACTTAAATTCTTTGAAGTTCTGCACCATCACCTGCAGCAGCGTATGTTCCAGACTCTCCTTGGGAGCACTTCTATGGACCATCTGGTGAAAAGTTGTGTACAGTGGCCCTTCCAAATGCCTGTACTACTGCACAAATACTTCAATACCCCACGTGATGCCTGGGAGTCTATGACTCTACTAAGAGATGCTCATTTCTGTTAGACATTCGGCCTTCAACACAAAGCAATTCAGTGAGTCACTTGGTCTTGTTCTCCAGCTTCTTGAGATCAAAATCACACTGTCCCTGGAAACAAAGCAGTATATTCAGGCATTCCTGTCAAGGCCTAATGGTGCTACACAGCTATGTATCCAGCTGCTATCCCATCTATAGCAGGACTAGAAAAATTTTAATCTTTCAGTTGGATCTCAGTTATAAAATTAATTGTTCACAACAGTAAAATCAACTTCTAAAATCACTGTCTGTACCTTTGATTAAAGCTTTCTTCTAATTGGATAATGAAGGCTGCAGTTTCTGTTTTTTAAGAGAAGTTTGGGTTGTTGATTAAATATTTACTAACGCTAAAGCCCTACTTTTCTTTTTTTTTAAAAAAAAAAAAAAAAAAAAAGTAGATTTTAAGATACAAAAGATCTCCTTTAATCTGTTTCTATTTCAGTACTTCTTACACAGTTTGCAGCTTTTTAATTCTCTGGTTTAACCTAATTGTAAATCATAAATGAAATGCTTAGACAAAATGTTGCACAACTACTGGTCAGTAAAAAAGTGAAAAATCCTAAAATTCATTCTCTGAATCTGAGAAAGTAAAATATTATCTTAAAAAGAAAGGGGAACGGGGGGGAGGGAGGAGGAGGGGAGTGAACACTACTGAAATAAGAACCTGTCCAAGTAGTAAAGTCCAAGTAGCACAAATTCGGCTGTTTTGTTGTTGTTGTTGTTTCAATTTCAACACATTTTCATTTTAAAATGCATTTGCCATGGTCTTCTTTTATATTTTCCCCCACTAAATTTAACATGGATGTCATTATACATCATAATTCTATAATTACAAGTTTCAGTGGGGAGATGACTTACAATTAGATGTAATTACAGTCATTATGTAAATCCAAGACTATAAATTAAAATTTACAGAAAAACATCCAAAAAAAGTCACAACAAAAAGATTAAACAGATCCATGGGGTAATAAACTCAACAAAAGGAAAAACACTGATAAACAAATTTAAGGAACTGTCCTCTAATATTCTCTCTCTCTTCCCACCCCTCTTTGAAATTTTGTTATTTAGCATAGATTTTTATTTTACTTTTAAACACATTTGCAAGAATAAGACCAGCTCACGCTAATTACCAATCCATACATTAAAAGTATTTGGAATATGAATCTCTCTCTTTCCCCAAATAGAAGCATTCTTACTAACCAGGCAACAAAAGTCCCTGGGTCCATTCATAACCAATGGCTGAAGAGCTAACACATTTCTCTTCTAACCATTACCCTTTAACCTCCTTTACTGCACTACATATTGTACAGCCAGACTCCTATCTTTGCTATAAATGTTTAAGTTCTGGATAACTCTGGAAGACAATACAATTGTGTGGCTTCAAACAATAGACACTGACAGCTTAAAGCTACTCCCCCTGTACATTGGCAAGAACGCAAGAACAGTTCTGGAAAAAAAAAAAAAAAGATATTAGGAGTCACTCCATTCTATTTGGATGGAGCTGGGTCAGGCTCAGACACAAGAATGTAGTCTAGAAGTCATTGATAGGCATTGGCTTAACACTGCATCATTTAAAACTTTGCCACTCTGATCATAAACTTGCCAAAGAAATTTGCGGTTGTTCTGTAATGTCTCTTTGGAAATGACTGGAAAGTCTAAATAGCTTTTGTCTCTTTTTTTCATTGCTGACATTGTCAGTTATAATGACAGGACAAAGTGCAGAACACAGCACTTCATTGGGCAAGCAATGGGGAGAATAGATTTTGATCTGTTCCTTGTTTAAACTATGGGGTATATATCAATTCCTAAACATAAGGCTCCATTCTGTTCCTAATCTACAGGTCTTAAAAACTGAAAGCTCATTTTTTAAAAGCTTAGCCACTCATGTCTTATGTAGGCTTAGCTAACTGTGAAAGTACCATTTGATTTGATGACTGAGCTTTTGCAAGGTGAGATGAAGATTTTTTTTCCTGCCTGTGTCTACCAGAGATGCCAACCACTTGCCAGCTCTCTTGAACCACAGGTGGCCAGATGTTCAGTCTTCATGCAAGTACTTTCAGTAGCAGCAGGAGCTGTTCACTATATTTCTAGAAGTGACAGTCTTTTCTGTAGGATTCAGCCTGTAATATTTGTCAATTCTCCATTGCTACTATTGGTAGGAGTTTAAGACACCTGGATATCATTGCATTTGGTATCATTTAAACAAACAAAAGCTGTATTTCATTTAAAAAAAAATAATTATGTAGACATTTTATAACCATCTTTGGGACTTCAGGTAGAAGTCAAGGCCTATACAAAACATTTTCTTCCAAGACCAAAATGTGCAAGTTAATGATTTTGTAGCAGCATGTGGGCGGCTGTTGGTAAAGTAGCAGATGCATGTTAGAAATCCAATATGGGCTTTAGGAAAACATTTGTTATTTCCCATAGAATAATTCATCATATGCTCATAGTCGGAATATCCACAGGGCTCTGCTGACCAACAAAATGGGAGCCATTTTTGTACCACAAGGCCGTACTATCCACATTACACAAGGCAGAACTTGGAACGTCTGTTGTTCAGGTGTATCCTGACATCTCTGAAGACCTGTAGACTTTGATCCTTCAGGACAAACAAAAAAGTAATCACTCATGTCTTCTGTTCTTATTACACTACACATGAAAAGCAGCTTTACCAGCTCTCCTTATTGTTCAAGCACATTTCCTCAGGTCCTCTTTTGTACAATACACTGCTGGATCTGGGTCTCTGAAAACTGGATATACTAAAAAGAGACAGTGTATTTGCCCTGTAGATGAATTTATCATTCCCTTTACCCATGCACAAAGCCAGAACAAAAAAAAAGCCTTATCCACAAAAATGTAAAAATGTTAGAAGATCAAAACCTAACCACATATTGTAAAGGTCAGGTATTTAGGCCTGGTCTGTATTCAGGTTTAATAGAAATAAGAATAGTTGACCGCTTAGTAATACAGAAAATGTGTATGAAAACTCTCAATTCAAATAAAACCCTGCATGATAATTCATGCTAAAAACCACAGCTTACTCAAGCGTAGCCAGGTACAGCTTTCAACATGCTACAAGTCTCATCAAACCTATACACAGTCAAATTTGAAAAAGGTTTGAACAGTAAACTTTTGGCTGTCAAACAGTTAAGCAAAAATCACCAAGATCATTTTAATGCTGTTATGCTGGAGCTGAAAAGGCTATTAGGTTGCTGACTAAACAGTTCCCTTGTCCCTCCTACCTGCACATTTGTTTCCTGTACTTATTCTCAGTTTTATTTCTTCGTTCATACCAGCACCCACACTTCAATCAGCCCACCCACTTTTCATCTGCCAAGCAATCACTCTTTGCTCCTTAAAACATAAAGCAAGGACTTGGCAAGGACTCCCAACACTGTTTTTCAAGAATACTCTCATCTGTCCCTATTTTAACAGTGAACCAGCATTATGGATGTATTTACAAATGCTGTAGTAGAAAGATTAGAGAAGCAGCTCCAAATGGGATTAAACTTTATCCATGCAAGGATGAATAATATAAGTGAACATTCAGTGTTGCCTAAAGAGTGCTATCATATTTTTTTTCCACCTATATTTCTTTCCTAAGAGCCAGGTTTAGCTGCAGATTTGTCATGCACATAATACAGAGCATGAAAGACAGGGGAATAAAATTGTATTTGGAAGAGGATGGAGATCTGGAAGCCAGGACAGATGAGCTGTCCACCTGATGCTGCACTGCACATTGGTATCTGTCTTTTGTGGGGATCAGTTTAGCTTGACGTCATCTTCCTAGGATACATTCACCTCATCAAAGGATTTCTGAGAAGGAAGAAGAAAATACCCAGACTGTGAATCCTCAAAATATTTAATCAAGTTAGGACTCAAAAGGAAAGGGGTACACTGAGAGAAGGAAAAGCAGAGAATTACTTCCAGAGAGAAAAGAGTTCTGCAGCAGCAGGTACATTTCTCTACCAGTATTTCTGAGAAATGGGAGAATTTGAGGTCGTAATCTGAAAGGTGAGGCAATCAAAGACAAAACTGAAACTATTGGCCTCCAGTGGGACAGTAAACAGATGCTACCCCAGGTATTCTTCACAAAAAGTAAAGGTGAGTATTTGCAATATGGCCCCAATTTCAATAATCAAAGGCTTAATAAAAACCAACTCGTTACCTTTTGTATATTATTAAACTCAAAGAAAACTATTCAGTGTAACATTTTCCTCCATATTTTCTTCAAGAAAATTAGACAAAGAAAAACTGCTTTCAAAATAAACAAAACACTTATTTCCTCTTGCTACAGATTTCATTCTGAAACTTATATATATATATATATATATGTATATATAAATTTAAATCATGATAGAACCTCACAGTAGGTCATTCAAGACCATCCACAAAGGGCTTTCAAGAGTCAACCTCATTTCAGTCTTCGATTTTCCATGATGGAAATCTATGTGGACCATATCAATCTGTTGGTTCACTTTCTCATGAGCAGTGTAGTGGACACTTAACTTTCTGCAAAAAGCCATGAGAATGTGAGACTTATGGAATTGATAAGTGCTCTTTATCAGTCACTTCAGCACATTGTTAACTTAATGTAAGTTAAGGAAGACTGCCCTATCAAATCATACGGACTGCTGAAATTATCAGATGTTCTGCCCTTTTCTGCCCCAGTACTGTCCCCAATACTTATTTTTAATCCTATGTTATGTGCTTCATTACCTCACTACTATACATGATGGGAAGCCAAATGTTTTCTCGAATTATAACAAAAATAGGCCAACTTAATAAAGACACAAACATTCAGATCCTTAAGATCACATATAGTTAATCAGTATTTTGGCTATAAATTCAGTTAAGATTCAAAAATGTGCTTGGACTTCATTATATTTTCTACTTTTGTACTCTATAAGTGATTTATTGCATGTGCACTTTTCTAAAGTGTTTCATTTTTGCAAAAATACCCCCAAATCAATGGCAAGATGCAAACTCTACTAAAATTATTGAATTTTTTCAGATTACCAACTAAAAGACTTGAGGAGCAATTCCATCCTCAATCACATGCATGCAGCTTCTACTGGATTCACATCTACTATCAAAATATCTGAGGATATTGGGCATCATACATCTTTTCTCTCTTCCCTACTAAATCAGCCCATGTTACGATATGGCTTTTAGTATAAAAATAATCTTGCTAAAAATAATGTTTTCCTAAATCACATTCACATGGTATAGAGCTGTAAGAAAAAGGAGGAAAAAGACCTTGAACACCCTTAGGGACAGTGACACCAGCACTTCCCTGGGCAACCCATTCCAACGCCTGACTGCTCTTTCTGAGAAAAAATAACACACAAATAGTGTTATATAATCAACAGTTCAACAACAAGTCTGAAGATTTTGGTAGGTACCAGAGCAATAAATCTTGAGGTCTCTGATGGTTAAGGAATTCATGAGTCTACTGCAAAAATACTGCAAGACAAAATGTGCTACCACTACTCACATTCAGCTTCCGCAGGCCATTGAATGAACTCACTAGCACAATCACAAATGACTCCACATACCGAAATTACTTTCTACAAGTGTTCATCTTACAAAAAGTCATTCTTTAACAGGACTCGGTCTTTTGGGTCTCAAGTAACTGAAAGCCAGTGCTGTAGCTGACCTTCAGCAGAAGTCACTGAGAAAGAAACAAGTGCAATTATAGGCAATGGTATCTCCATAAATTCCCTTGACAAAATAGAAGGTATCCTTGAACAAATCTCTATGTCCGGAGAGGTTCCTTTATATGGCAGATCAGGAACTAGCTCGTGGCATGTCCCATTCACACTGTACAAGACACTCAGGGCTATTCTCTCTCCCTTGCATTGTTCAGTTTAAGTTAATGATTTAAAAGTAATTAAATTCAATAAACCGTGACAGATTAAATAAAAACTAATCAAAGTAAATGAATTACTAGCTTCATACATGTCTATTATTTTGGGCTACAGAACAAAAGGAACTAGATGATGAGAGTAAACAAAAGTGAATAAAGTAAGAGGAAAAAGCCTTTAGCAGTTGAGACACATTACTGCTGACTAAGATTAACTTTTCTGTCTGTTCCTTGGTAAAAAAAAAGACTCTGTATCAGCTAACAAGACAATCTAATGAGACCTATCAGGGGACTGTTATAACAAGATTAGGAGAGGAACCAGTAGCAAGGCTGTTTCTGCACAATCGAGAAAAGGATTTGTATTTAATTAACAGCATTTATCGCAACAGTCCATTACCAAGGAATAGTCTGAAAAAGGCAACCAGTCTATTGAACCAATTGGTCATTTAGCCACACAAATAGTTTTAAAAGAATAGACCTGGGATAACTGTTTGTTGATTACTGTGAGGATATATTTGAACTAGCAATTTGGTTGGCACTAGATTTTAAATAAATATGATTTAGCCGCTTCCGTTCTCCTTCTAAATAATCCTTACCCAGGACAAAACATATGCGTACAGTTAAAATTACTGTGAGCAGGTGTATAGCTCAAGTCACAAACACAACAAACCGAAGACTTTAGGGCTGTTCCCAAATCTGAGCCATAATGACAGCAGCAAGTTAATGGTAGAATACAGAAAAGTATCATCCCCATCTGTATAATGGGTCCACTGAGACATGAGAATTAACTGCTCGAGCCTGAAGATAGATGCCTGACAGTTAGTAATAAAAATAGTTTTGTACTAATAAGATTAGAGGAAACCTAGGAGAAACCTAAGAGAAATGAATGCCACAGAAGGATTAGTTTTAGTACTGGGATTAAATATTACAAGTTTCCACCTCCCAGATCTGCATTTAAATAATTCTTCTAATAATTCTTCACCATTACTTTTCTTACTGCACCCTGAAAGACCTTGGGAAATTCTTTAGAAAATACTTTTAGTATTTAAGTACAAAATAAGAAGTCTTGAAATATTTAGACAGCAAGTACATACACACTTCTGAAGAGTCCCTAAACTTGAACAGTTTAAAACAAGCATAATTTAGCACTGTTGACCCTAAAAGTTGAAGAGTCTTTTGTAGTCTAAGAGAGACTATTGTACAAGAACAATAGAAGTACAGTGATGATAGCTCTTTAATTCACATTTGTTCAGAACAGTGGAACCAGCATGCTCAGGTGCAATCTTGGGCTCCTTGTGAACCAGTGCAGTCATCACTGGGGAAAGAAAAAAAAAAAAAGAAAAAAAAAAAGAAAAAAAAAAGAAAAAGAAAAACAAACAAACAAACAAACAAAAACACATAGAATCATAGAATATCCTGAGTTAGAAGGGACCCACAAGGATCGTCAAATCCAAATCCTGGTTTCACACATGACCACCAAAAAATCAAATCATGGGTCTGAGACTGTTGTCCAAATGCTTCTTGAACTCCAGCAGGCTCAGTGTCATGACTACTTCCCTGGGGAGCCTGTTCCAGTGCCCAACCACCCTCTGGGAGAAGAACCTTTTCCTTATATCCAACCTGAACCTCCCCTGTTGCAGCTTCACGCCATTCCCTCAGGTCAATCTCATTCCCTCTCCCACCTACCTTGGGCAAAAATAGCAAACAGCCCACCAGGTACTCTGACAGAAACATGCCAAATATAAAATCCTCCTGATCCTTAACTCTACTGGAATTTTCAGGGGTGTTGTCAGTTTCTTTGACATCTTATTTTGTTAATTTATATGCAACCATTATCAACAAACAGCTAATTGGTATATAAAGCTTTCTGATGACACTTAAGCCTCAAAGCCTGTTCAGCAATAAAAGACTACATAACTACTGCTGTCTCAAACTATTAACACTGTTCTCTCTAACTTTAGACTTTGTAATGGCTGGTGGGTTTGCTGCAAGGCTCATAGCTATGCCAGATCTTTTTCAGACAAGAACTTCTTACAAGATCATTTCCTTGCTTTACTCCATACCACTTCGGAGGGTACTGATTCATTTCATAAACGGGTATATTTCTTTCACAATAGTAACTGCAAAGGCTTCAGAGCAGTAGCATCATTGCATGTAATCAGTTTAATAATCAGATTCTGTTGCACTATATGCAAGTAGCAGAAAGTCTCCACCTACAGAATTCAACTGGCATACATACCTTCCTATCGCACACAGACTAACAGCCTTTAGGTAGTCTTAGATTAAGCACTCAAGAATTTTTTTTTTAAGTAAAGTATCCTGAAAGCTTTTACAAATTAGATGTAAAACAACAGAAGACCGGGAATAAGTCCTGGTTCCTTGCAAGCTTTATTTGCATTTCTAGTAACAACCTGTGACAAGCCCCTTCATGGACACTCTTTCTGTCAATGAGTCAGTACCATCATATTTTTAACAAAAAGCAAAAATTAATTTACCATTCATACAAATCTTTCCTAAAGATAACAAAGTTTCTCTTTCTCAGGGTAATTTAAAAATTAACTCTGGTTTCCTGAGATTTAAATTTTCTGTGAGCACTTCAACACAAAGCTCTTGCAAGCTGTTTTTAGCCCATGAGGCTAATGCTCACAGCTTTAGCCCATGAGGCCAATGCTCACAGCTTTTGCACACAATAGTGCAACAGTTTATAAGGATGTACTATCTTCACACCTCACTTCAGAAACTAAACTTACGCTCACGTATGTCAATTGCTTCAAAGCAAAACGAGGTAGAAGTAGTTCAAACCTTCTGCGTGCTAAGTCAAACAAGGTCAGGTCTAAAGAGCTGCTGCAGAGGGCTGGAAGCAAGCCCTGTTGTTGCAGAGACATCGCTCCACTCCAGCATAGCCACTGCCCAAAATCTTCAGTCCTAGGAGCAGTGAGTCACTCTTCAAAGCTCTGAAACTGAGAAGAAGGCATCAAGACTAAGGCTGCCCTTTCACAGGGATGACAGCAATAGCTGACCACTCAAGGCAGTTGCACTTTACATAGGACTGAAGCCATACAGACAAAATTCTCCAAGTCTCAGTTACACAAAACGTGAACTCAGAACTAACTACTCCTTTCTTATCATCACCCTTGTGCTATTGCCTGCACACAGTTTTAGTATTAGGCAAAAGAGGCTGGCCGCATTGGCTCTGCGTCAGGTGGTGCACAGAGAACAGGAGGAAGCACGGAACAGCTCTCCAGCTCCCAGTTGTTGCTTCTAGCGGCCACATGGCATTAGCATTCTGAACAGATCCTTCCCCTTCATAGCATGCTATATTGATCGGTGGATGCTTGTACTCACCAGAGGCCTGATTTCACTGCCTTTAATGAATTTAATTCTCTCAGCTCCAGCTAAGCAACTTGACACCTTTCTATTACATAAAGCTAATCTCTTGCAGGCTTAATAATCATCTATAGTTTTGATCATTAACAACGTGCTGTTTCAAAGAACTCTGAGTTCATTTAGAGAGACTCCCTCCACCCCCATGTCAGTGAACACCAGAAACCCTACCGGATTTTTTTCTTGTTTTCCAAATCTCCAGAGCATAAAGAAAGTCATTAGTCTTGAACAAACTGAACATTTCATTTAATGGAATCCAGCTTTACAGAGCTCAGATTCTAAGTATTTATTTAGTCTATCAAAAAGCCACCTTCAATGCATATCTTCTACAAGACTTGGTACTGTACTGGAACAGACAGGAAAACTCCTATTGTAACTGAATAATCAGACACCAGTAAAACAGACAGCTTTTCCTCCTTTTTATAACAGTGCTTGATAATTCTTCTGTAATCCAGATTCCTCCCATTTCCTAAGAAAATGGGAAGTGCTGATGGAAAACTACTGGAATTTAGCAGAAATTAAAAATGTATCAGTCACTTAAACGCACCTAACAATGATTCAGTAGCTGTAAAAGCTAAAACAAGCCCTTGAATTTTTTTTTTTTGGATGATTCCCAAACAAAAATTGGAAAAGGGGAGGGGAATAAATGTTTTAATTGTTCACAGTAAGTATATCAGGAAAAAAAAAAAAAAAAAAAAAAAAAAGATGCTTTGCATATATGCAATGCTAATTTCAGGATGTCTTTCACTGCATAATGCATCCAGTTCACAAATGAACATAGAGTACTTGGCTGTCCTGGAGTTTTACTGCAATCAAGGGCAATATGATGCATATATATATAAAATAAAGCAAAAACATGAATGTTCATATTTTAGTATTGCTAGATGCATGAATGCATTTAGAGATTTGAGATCTGGTAGTAATAAAATAAACTCTTTCTTACTTAATTCTGAGAACTCAAAATATGCTGCACCACTCACACATGTTAACTAGAAGAGCAAAAAAATATTTTACATGTTTCTTGAACATGTCACACTATTTGGATTCCTCCAACATACTACATCTCTTGGAAGGGGATCCAACTAATCCTACAGTTTTATGTTTTCACTGCCTGAGTAAATTGTGTTGTAAATCCTATCTTGCAAAATACTATTTTACTCTTTTTCATTTATAGGAAATAGAAAGATTTTCTCATGATAATTTTATAGGTTTTACATAATGAAAGCATTCCCACCTAAATTTGCACATGAACAGGTTTGAGTCTCCCTAATCTTCAGTGCCAACAAATTGAAGCAAGAAGCTGGCATTTTAGATTTCCAGAAGAAAAATCACACCTGATAAGATATGTATCCTTTACTTTGCAAGAAATGTTTGTTTTCTTCAAATTGCTTGGCACCATTTACCTAAGACAGTAGTTTAGACTGTGGAGTAGGATTTGTGGCTTTTTACTAATGTGGCAACACATACTGTGAATACTTCTGAAAACTTTAATCCCCTATAATTTATCAATAACAAAAAGAAAAAGGGAAACTCATTCAAAAAGGAAAATCCACCTCCTAACACAGGTTTGGATATCCAAGGCTCCATCTGAAACATTTCTCCCCACTGCGGCAACAACAGCTCAGAGAAAGAGAGAGACTGCAGGATCAGTAAATAGCAGCAGCAGAAACATTTCTTGCTTTCCTCTGAGAAGTCTACAGAACACCAGAAGTATTGCTAGGCTTGTGACTCACATGAACACTTCATCATCCTCTTTGATCCCAGTTTGATCTTCTGGACATTTACCTAACTTTCTTCATAGTAGTTGAGAAAGCTGACCGTCTTACTACTTAAAACAAAATAGGAGCACAAACATAATGACAAGACAGGTACACAGTGCACAAGAACACATCACCAGCAAAACAGGGAATCCCATCTGAAATCACTATGTCCTCACAATAACATCAACTATGCAGCATACAAGAAGGACATCTAGTTCACCAGTTTATTTAGCTACGATGATTTTATGCACTTTTAAATGTTTATTCCAGGTCACACAGCATCAACAGATTTTTATTTTTTATTTTTTTAAAGAGGCAAAACTGTTCTCATAGATAAATTCTGCACAAGCAAGAATAGATTATGCTTTTCACAAGTAAGGCCCGAATAAGTCATCAGTACATTTACAAGTCCTTCATGTTTACGAGATGCAATCACTGTTCGGAATGGAGAAGACCAAAAAAAATGAATTTTGAAACATGGTCATGTCTCTCACTGTGGCAAGGACGCCTGCTGCAGCCACTTTATTTAGTACTCTGTTGGGCAGGATATGGTTTTGTAAAATGACTGGGAAAGAGATGAAAAGAAGTTTGTGATCTAAGTCTCCATGACCTTTTTGAGGTAGTCCAGGTGCAGTTATCACCTTTTAAGCTTAGCAATGAAGCAATTCTCAATTTGTATTATGAAAATTCAGAAAATATCACTCTGAATAGCTAGATTCACACCGGGAGAAAAAGAATCAATTATTCCTTTTGACGAAAGTAGATGGCAGAGGCTGTAGTAATTGCTCTTTAAACAAAGTACACCATTCCCCACACAGGATTTAATCTTCTAGACTGAAAAAAGATTACAAGCCCTGGAATATCCCACGCATATTTAGCGTACTACTGCTGCTGCAGAAGGAAGGGAAAATATCTCATTTTGTCTAGACAGACAAGTCAGAAAATAGTTTTAGATTTTTTTTCTAGACCCCACTGACCAGGAGAATCTGAAGAGCTCATGAGTAAATATAGTTCCAGTGTACAGCTGCACTTTGCCAGCTCATAGAATCGTTCAGGTTGGAAAAGACCTCCAAGATCGTTTTGTCCAACCTTTCCCCTAGCAACTAACTTCCTTGGTGATAACCTTTGATTTGTGAATGTTTGTTTATTTTCCCTTAATTTCAAAATGAAATGGAGTTCCCTCCAAACTAATACTAAAATCAACAGGAAGAAAAAAAAAAAGAGAAAGAAAAAAAACACATTCAAATGCAATAAGTTTTTATAGTGATAGTCACTTAAACTTTTATAGTGATACAGTCTCTTAAACAGTAAAAAACAATTACTAAAACAGAAAGAATTTGTATTATTCTTACTATGCTTTGTTCCGTACTTACTTTTTAATCCAACCATGTAGTATTATGTTGACTTTCCAGTGCAAACATATGCAATCTGTGTTAGTTTCCAGCACTTATAAACGACACAGACATAAATTTCTCAAAACATGCGGTTTAACCCAGCGGGCAGCTAAGCACCACACAGCCATTCACTCCCTCCCTGCCCTGTGTGATGGGGAGGAGAATTGGAAACAGGTAAAACTCATGGGTTGAGATAAAGACAGTTTAAAGGGACAGAAAATGAAGGTAAAGTTATTATTGTTGTTGTTTTTACTGTTGTTATTACATATACACAACATAAGTGATGCACAATACAATTGCTCACCACCCACCGGCCAGTGCCCAGCCACACCCTGGGCAGTGGCAGGCCCCCCAGCCAATTCCCCCAGCTGTTATTGCCAACAGGATGCCATATGGTGTGGGATAGCCGCCCCTTTGGCCACTTTGGCCACTTTGGCCACTTAACTAAAACAGTGGTGTGTTAGGCACTGTTTTTCTCCTAAGTCCAGGACACAGCACCATACCAGCCACTAGAAGAAAATTAACTGTAACTCAGTCAAAACCAGTACAAAACATCATTGTGATTTTTGCATCATTCTTACAGTTTCATTAATCAATGTCTACTACAGATCCCATTGAATAAATAGGGGTGCACAAACGTATAGCAAATGCAAATCTCAAAGAAACCAAATGCATCTCTACAACTAAGCTACAGGATGAAACACAACATACAAGAAAAGCGAGCAGAGAGAGCATTCAGGGAAGCATTTTACCATGGTAACATACTCACATGCTTTATGCTTCTATGAAGTTTGAAGGAACAGTAAAACTTGTCTGTTTTCTAATTTATCCAGTTAATTTATTTTTCTTTCTTCCGCTCTTCCAATCCAATAATCATAGTTTTTTTAATACTGACTGACTTTGATTGATAAAGTATCTAGTATATTTTACAATGCGCAGAGATTTAAAAAACATGTTCATTAACAGTATAACAGTCATCAGGCAAACAGTCATCATTTGAGCTAAGCAATTGATTTGCAGTTAAAAGATTATTCCTAGCAATTTCACCTTCAATTCTACAAGCTACAAGGTGCTGAGCCATAAACCCTTATGCTCTATTCTCCCTTTGCCACAAGTCCACTAGGAAGAATTACTGTCCAAGATCTAACTTCTCCTGGCCAACAGTAACAAATGAAACACATTAGATCCAGTCAGGATCTTTATTGTGCAATGTCCGAGAAAAACATCCTGGTAGAAACTCAGCAAAGCACCCAGCCACATGCCTCTTTTAAGCACTGTGATGTCAACAGGACCTCTGATGTCAACAGGACCATCTGTGCTCTGTTATCTTCCTGTAGCCCAACACCAGTACGAGGCGAGGCACTCAAGGGGACTGACTATCTCAAAGTTAGAACTGTGCAGGACACCGTTTGATCCTGCAGCTGAGTGCTGTAGATATAAGAAACAAACAGTGCATAAACTTTATTCCAGTTATGGTGTGACTAATGTTCTCTTTCACCCAACTTTACCAGCAATCTCCTGAAAAACCGTGTTTGTTGTTCTTTATATGTCCATGCTATGCTGAATAAACCAAGAAACCAGCAATAGGTATTTACATAAAAACAGAATTCAAAGCAGAAGGTAGTAACAGACTCTGAGAATGCAGAATTGCCTACTGTCTTAGCATCTAAAATTTGAAACAGCAATACAACACTCAGAGAATGAGTAATTAATCCTGCAAGTTGCCCTACAGTATAACCAGCCTCCAGCAGAAGGAATCACTGAAGTGGTCTTTGCATGTGTAGGAGCACATGCTGTGTTACAGAGCCACTGCAAATGAAGCTTTGTTAAATAACATGAGCATGGGGGAAAGGCATAAAGGGGTTAATTATAGTCAAGTGCACATGAAATATTTTGCTCTCCAGGATTTTAACCTGAAACTAATAATGCAACGGAAACCGTCGCCCTCCTGTTAAGGGCATACTACGATATCATTTATGTTAGTTTTCCCTTAGGTATAATAAGCATTGTACTATATGGGGGCTGTTAACAAGGGAATTCAGTAGAACTCAGTGGCTTATAACTCCTCTTTTATAAAGGTAATCACAGCAGAGCTAGAGTCATAAAGACAGTACATTCGTGTGAGATCTTTCAGCAGATTTATTCCTGTGAATACTATGGAAGAACAAAGGTTAAATATTTTGCAGATACTGAATTCTAAAGAGTGATTTGGACATATATAAACAGTGTCAGCAAAACAGTTTGGCCTATGACAAGCCTAGAAAGAGTAAACCTACAGATCTTCAAGAATCAGAATATTGACAACAGCTCTTACTGTCACTCCTTATCTGGCTGCATCCTTCAGTAGTGACACAGGTTTTTCAACAACACAAATAATTCAAGGAAGATGTCACATATTTCACACAAAGATTGCAAAACAAGAAAGATCCCAGGATTTTATTTTTTTTTTTCTATTTTGAAAAACACTACACACATATAATTATGGAGAAAAGGCAAACTTTTCTTTGGATATCACTTACCTTCAACAGGAATATGCAGTATGACTGAGGCACAAATAACAGTCCACTTGGCCTCAGTGTGGAGGAAACAGTTTGCAAAACAATGGCTTTGGACTTGGACGTACTCACAGAACTAAACGTGAGCATAGTTTCACCAGTCTTATAACATCTGAGCAACACTAAACCTAATAGTGAACAGTGAGTTTTTAATGAATTTCATTATCAAATCTATATTGCCTCTCCCAGTAATGTGCTAGATAAGATTAAAAAAAATCACTTCCTAGAATAAGAAAATCAGTATCAAGTCAATCAATGAAAAAAACATTACTTCAGCATCAGTTTTAAGTGTTAGGTTACACACAGCTGTGAGGATCATGTTAAATGTTCGTTAGGACCTCTGTAGACTTAATTGGTATGTCAGTTACACAATATACATAGGTGAGCTAGCAAGACTACAAAGGCTGTTTTCCTTCCACATTAAGTATAACAAAATGATCAAATTATGACTTTCTGCAGTATTTTAAAATCTGGTTAAAAGCCAGCACATATTGAATTTCATCTGTTCTCTCTGAGACTCATCTTCCAAGTGACAAAGTAACACGGTTTCATGCATTACACTGAACCGTAACCCAAACAGACATACATTATTTCTGCTTTTTTTCTGCCATGAAACAATTTTGTGTTCTTACAGCACTACACCTGCAAGCTGTTCTTTCAATAGGCCATGACCATTACTGACCAGTAAGACCATTATATGGCAAGAAGCTTTTTTTTCCTCACCAATCATGTCTACAAGTGAATTACAGACTGGGAATTTAGGGAATTAAATAACATTCTACTCATTTTATGTGCCATTGAAACAAAAACTAGGTCTTTTCCACATTAGCATGCTACAACATGTCTCTCTGCATAATAGTTGGACACAATTACACATACAACCAGACAAAGCTGCCGCACAATTGTATTTCCACAGCAGAAGAAATTTTCACTTTTACCTCTCTTTCCTCTTTAATGCTGACCTACAGCAGTAAAACACAGTGGTACAGATGCAAACTGAGAGCCCCAAATTCACGTGCACAAAATTGTCCTATAAAATATCCATACAGCTGGATAACACATCAGAGACTGGCTTCACCTCTCCAGTTTCCAACTGTCTATCAGTATTTGAAAAAAATGTAATAAGTTCCGCAGAAAGTAAGATGGTAAATATAACCATATAACCATATAACACCCATGCCTTACCACCAAAACCATTTTAGATGCCTATCATAATGCTAAAAAATGTACCTATTTGGAATTCCAATATCCTGTCTATTCTGAGCAACAGATATACAATGATTTTATACACAGAATTAGGACTGCAACTTAACTAAAAAAACTCTTGTGTAAGAATGGAGAGGAGCTCAAGGATTAATCACTGAACTCCATTTGAATATCCATTTTATATTACTGAAGCCAAGAGTTAATTGACAATTTAAAAGGCTCTGAGTGATATATATATGTGTGTGCAAGTTTGGTCATATTCACTTCTTCAGTCAAAAAGAAAATCTACTATATTATCTAATGTAGGCATAATTTTGTTCCATTAAGCAATCTGTGCTGAAAGTAATTCTGGGATTATAAATCTAATGAGAACAAAATAGGTCTTATCCTATCTGAACTAAAAGGTGCAGTAGAGTCAAGACAAGTAGAGTCAATCTGATATTAAGGCACTCCAATGTCCCTTCCTCTGAATTCCTTGTAAATAATGGAAAAAATGAGGGCCAAGTTTTGGGGTTTCGTTACTTTTATTTAATGTAAGTATTAGACAACATGTATACATTAATTCGACAAATAGCTTCCTATCTTCTTTACCAAATAAAGATTTTCACTTCTGATTTTTGAAAATCACAGAGACGTTATTCAGAAGTAAGACTGGTTTTTGATTGGCTTCACACCCACACAGAGATACTGACAGGGTGCAGTCCCAGTGAAGACCATTCATGCCATATTCACTCAGAAACCTGTCTTAGGAAATCTAGCTGCAAGAGTGAACCGGCCCTATATTTGTTCTATATAGAAACTCTTATGAAAAGAATGACTATACCACTCTGAGATACCATGAAAACAAACAAACAAACATATATATATATATATATAAATACCTGTAAGCAGGAAAGAATGAGAACAAAATTGTTACAACACAAACACCTGCACCCAGTTCTATTGGATATTGGGCTGAGATCTGATCAGTCTATTATCAAAAAAAGCCTAGAAAGAGCACATCACACATATATTAAGTTGTAGCCAAGTCTTACAGTAAAAACCAAACCCTGCTGCTCACAGAAGTAATCCATTTGAAGAAAATGGGCCAATTTAGAAATATACAGAATTGCCTGCCGTTTTTCTTGACAAGGAAAAGTAGGTGTTATCAGTGCTTTGCATCAGAACAAAAGATACATTTGTTTTACATAACTAGAAGAAATGCAACATGAAGAGAGAATTCTTCTTCTCTTTATTTTTATCCCTATACAGTCATGGTAGAAAATAACTCCAGTATCCTTTAAACTAAATATGAGAGCTTTACAAATACTACTGCCCTTCTACCAAGGACAGAGAAACAACCTTCTGATGATGATGATCATGGCCGATAATTTTCTAGCCACTTATGTAGAAGGCTTCACATTTACTTTGGACTATTAGTAGTTACCAAAACAAAATGAATAAGCCCATTGCCTTTATGAAGTATCAGTGTCACAGACAGCTGGTATCCTTTAATTCTTCGCTTGTAAGTAGGATATAGTCTGAAGGAATATAAATGCAGTTGATTTCAGTAATACACTACACATCCCTTGCCTCCCTGCTTTCACACTGAACTATCTCTCAAGATCTCAGTCAATACAGAAAATAAATAATTAAAAATATTTTTTTAAAATGGCAGTTTTCCACTGCCCTGCAGGTTGCCTCTGAAAAGATCAGTCAACACACAAAATCTGCAGAGAACCAAGCAACACATAAATTTCTGAAGGCAACCAGCAAATGCTATTAATGTAATTCTGGAGTTCTTATTCCCTCTTGATTTCTCTAAGTTTCATTTATTTAGTGTCTTTAATAACAGCTCAAATATTTTTAAGGCATATGGACTTTAAGTGGGATACAACCCCGAATTACAACTCAGTGAGTTAAAAGCTTTGGAGTTCTTTGCTACAGCTGGAAGCCTGAAATTTGCTCAAAGTCCAACCAACCTGCTTCCTAATTAGAAAGTGACCTGAATGAGACAGTGTTTCCCTCTTAACTGCAATAGTCTAAGATTAAATGGTAACTTTCTTTTTTCTTTTAAACCAATATACCTGACAGTTTTAAGATCTGTATTTGTAACTCAGTTGAAGTATTGCTGCACAAATTACAAGACATCAACCAGTTCTGCCCTACCTCTTCCAAATCAAAAATAATTAGAAACAACCTGTAAGAAACATAAACCATCAAACTTTACAGTATATCTGCAAGATATTGGTGGTGATGTGAAAGTTATGAAACTAGTATGAGCACATTAATATTGCAAAATGAGTAAATACAATGCTTTTCTCAAGAAACAAAACATGACCATTGTGTTTTTGACAAATTAATGCTGCCATATCAGAGAAAAACAGAATTAGAATTAAGAAAACAATCAGTTGTTAATAAATGTCTGTTTAAAACACATCAGTTTATGAACAAACAGGGGGTTCATGAAAAGCCAACAGTCATAGAAATGCTCATTCAGAGAAAGGATGTGAGAGGTTCTCAGGGAGTGGAAGAGCCTGAACTACATTGTTTCCAAAGGTCAACTACAATAGAAAATCAAAACAATATATTTTGAATATACAGTAAACAAATAAATATGCACAGGCAAGTCTTCTACTGCTGCTGAGATGTTATGATAACCTCTTCAAACCTCAAGATTGCTACTCATACCATTTATATCGGGCACATCAGCAACTGCATAACAAATAAGTCTTCTGTATGGGTTTTAACAGCATTCCAAAAAATCTGGAGAACAAACATACCAGAAATGGATAAAAGAATGTCTGCCTGCAGAAATACTCTGAAATGAGAGAGAATTAACTACTTTTCACAAATAACTTTAAAATATGGCCAAAGTTTTTAATAAGGCTAATTCCTGTACGGAGAGATTGCTAGGTAGTAACTGGAAATAGATGAAGCTTCAAAAAGTACTGACATTTCCCAGCCAACACTGCATATAAACAGTAATTGTGGCTAATCTATCTGGTATACTCCGTTGAGTTGGGTCAATAGAACTGATCCTGTGATACAAGACTTATGGAAGAACTATTAAAATATCACAATCTTCTAGTTCTTAAAATTGATAAAACAAAGAAGGTTCAATTCTCTACCAAAATAATTGTCCTGGAACAGGCATGTGTAATGGGAGCTCCCTTGTGATTCATGGGGAGATACATTTGTTCAGAGAACAAAGGAAGGGATTCTTATGACTTGTCCTCTTACAATTTCTGCTTTGTATTCATCGCGGCATTAGTCAATACTGCATTGCTTTTCTGTCCTTATTTTGTTTGCCAAGTTTGTAACAAAGAATACTAAATTAAAAAATAATTGGAAGAAGGAAAATCCCATAACATAACATTACCTTCACACTATCTGTGCAGTCCTGGAAGTTGCATATTGGCATGCAGAGGAGGAGGTGAGCACTAATCTTCCCAATCACAATTTTGAACACTGCTAATAGGTGTTATTTTGGTCATGACAAGTAAAAAGTTCCAAGAAAACTAATATCTCAAACAGTCAGAGAATGACCAAAGGCAGCCTCCCATCAATCAATGCAGTCAATTCTTAGGAGCAGTGAAATAAAGGAGCATTTTTGCTCTTCTTTTGCTCTTCTTGGCCCTCCTACTGCAATTAATCTGGACTACCAGAGTTCCAGTGAAATTAATTAATATTTATTAAGGAACGTGGTTAATGGCACAGTGAGCATGCATCAACACAGGCAACCCATTTGTAGCTTTGCCAGAAATAATGCATTTTTACTGCAGATAATTTGCAGACTTGATTTCTCACAACGTACTCTCTCCCTGAAGGGAATAATAGAACCCAGGGCTGTCTGCATGTACAGAAATATGCTGAGATATTTCATTTACCCATAATTATTTACCAGTTATAGCTTTTAGAATTATAGCTGGAACAAGTAAACACTTTTAAGGGAGGAGTAGGAAGGAGGAGAAAGGAAGAAAGAAAACCTGCTACAGGACCAAAACACTGGAAAAGGAGAGTGTTCCTTTAATGTTTAATGCACATCATATTTATTTTTTTCAACAATAATTCCTTTTAATTTGTGGAATTTTTAGGGCCAAAAATTGGGATAGATTGGTTAGTAATACCTAGAGATATAAGAAAGCTGGCAAAGGGGTACAGAAATTTCCCAGCCATTGCTTTATGGGAACAACTATTAGGGTTCATTCTTGGGCTATTTGATTTCCAAAAGCAAAAAGTCACAATATTTTATTTGAAGACAATGCAAGAAATGTTGCAATACCTTTTTAATTTAAATTTTCTGAGAAAAATTACTTGCATTTCACCCTAAAAATGTCAATTTTATCCTTTCCCCTCCCAAAACTGCATGTTTGGCAAATACAAAATCTACCAGGATCTAACTAAAAGTTCATATGAATAGCACAAGCTGTTTTTGATAGCCATATACCATCACACTACACCGACTTTTACGCATTTCCATATTTCCAATTATAGCAATGAAGGAAAATTAAATGGAAAACACAGGTTCACTACTTTGGATCTTCAATAAACCCCACTAAAAAGCAGTGACTTCAAGCCCGTATTTCCAAAAGCCGTAACGTCAGTAAGTGTCACTCTATTCTGTCTCCCTGATTCCCAAATATTAAGTCTCTAATGGAAAACCAAAGGACGTACCTCATAGAATGGCAAGGGGTAAAGGAGATGCCTCTTTGATTATCCTTACTACTAGTGATGCAGAAGATTTTTAATATTATTTCAGATATTTTAAATTTCATTTAAAGTATAAAAATGATGGGGGTCGCTGTCTACTAAAAGTATTTGAAAAGAAATTTTCATTATGTCCATCCTATTTCTGTCTTCATAAAAAAAGTGAGAGAATAAATTCCTTTTGCTAAAAAGACAGACTAACAAGAAGACACTGAAAATGTAAAGAGAAAATGAATAAAGACACACAGACAAGCATACACAGGGAGAGCATGATGTAGATTATAATCCTCCTGGTCTCACACTAAACTTGCACAGTTTAGCTGCAGGAATTATTTTGTAGTAATGACAATATGGGACACATTTTTCTCTCTCAGACACTAAACTGGGGAGACTCAAACATAATGACAGTCACGGCCATGTGGGCGGGAGACACAATGACGGCACACCAAAGTCTCTGCCCAATGACTCTAATTTCCCACATCTTTTGTATCTACCAGAATACTGGAAACAAAAATATAAATTTCACTTATCAGAATGCAGCTACATGATGATGATGATGATGACTGCATGGCTGTGGACTTGTTATTTTCCAGACCTCACAAAGAACCCTCTCACTTCACAAAATGAACCTTGACTCCAGATCCCCAGCCAAACTCAGAACATAAGTCTGCAGATGCACAATTCCTTTAAACAATCATTTTGACTATCAGAGACCCCAGATTAGCTGTTTTGAAGGTTCTGAAATAGGTAAAGCTGTAAACTTGTCTTACACATACAGAGAACCTAAATTCCAGCCTTTGATTTAGGTAAGATGAACCACAGCCGACTGTGCACATCCAATTTTTATAGCAGGTTGCTGTTAATTTATCAACAAGCAACACCAAGCACACAACAATGAGAGAGCATGTATGCCTCCTCTGGTCTCCCGTCTAAGGAAATTCATTCCTCGTAACAAACATGCACAGACACCTGCAGGGAACCAGAAGTGAAACCAAGGCCTTCCTCCTTTTCCTATCAACGTACACAGAAGTCTCCCGTCACTTACCTGTTGTTGTGCCCAAAATGTTCTTTCTACAGTGCGCAAAATCCCAGTGCTTGTTAAGGGAAGAGAACTCACCTGAGGAAGACCAGAATCCCATGCCTCCCTGTCACACACCAAAGCCAATAGCATGGCTTTTTTTTTTTTTTAGTTTCATGAGCAAACTGGAGACTGTCAGCTTTTGAACCTACAGCTCTGTCCTGGTTTCATATTCAGCACTATAAACCCCATATAAAAGCAAAAGTTCATTGTCATCCTGGTTCAACAAATTGATTTCATGTTACCTCAACTCATGAGAATAACTGAGTATTTCATTTTTACTTATAAAATCCACAAAACCAGGTTAACATGAAGTACTTTCCTTACTCTTTTGGAAAATGGGACATTGCCTTACCTTACTTCTCCAAAGCAAAGTTAATTTGACAAATCGCTATTTTCCCACGGAAGGACAGATTCCAAAGCACCAGCCACCTCATGCTGAATAGCATGCAGAATGTCTTATTATTACATACATTTCTGAAGAGCTCGTCTCTCCATTGTGTCTGCAGATAACATATGCTGTTTAAAGATGAATAGTAGAAATGAAAGGGGAAACCATGGTGCTGGTGGGAAGCGAGAGCCAAGGCAGAGGCTATAATGGAAGTCTTTTTGTGACTGCAGTGTTTGTTGCTGCAAACAATATAAGAATTCAGTGCTCATTTGAAGTGTATGCTTTGGAGTTCCAGCTGTGCTAATGCGCAGAGGGGGGGAAAAACTTAAAGGATGAGATGTTTCAGTTCTTCCACTGTAAATAGGGAATAGAGCGTAGATAGAGAGGAAGAAAGTACACATTCCAGGGTACATCAAATCTGAAAGCATGACTGATGTAGAAAAGGTGTGCATGCAATGTGCTTGAGACCTGGATGGTTCAGGTCAGTTTAAACGGATCGTGCTCTGACTTCCCACATAACCACATTTACCTACATCCAGTCTAAGATAAAAAACATGGGCAAAACAGAAAGGTGTGGTGAAAGGGTTGCCACTCTGGGTGAGGTCCTCAGTTTTCTCCTGAGTGAGGAACACCAGGATTTTCTTCTGGCACAAGGACACTTTGCACTTTGGCCTCCCTCACCATTAGGAATGCATACTTTTGCTTCCTTTTTCTTTTCACATAAGCTTTCTGAAAGTACTAAGGAGACAGACACTCTGTATCACAAACATTTGACAACTCTGTGGCTTCCCTAGAAGAGACAAGAGAAGGGATTTACACGACTAAAGGCAGACTAGGAAAATGAAAGGGACAGATGAGAAAAAAAAATAGTGAAGTCTGGTGTAGTAGGAATAAACCAAAAGCAGTGGGTGGGAGGAAGGAAACAGATGAGCCTGAAGAAAATCTTTCATGGCACAGGAATGTGAAATGACAAGGGAGGAAACAAGACTGAGAGGGGCCAGAGAGCCATCAATACATCTGGAAAGGGAACTTGTTTGGGGTGCAGTGATTTACAGAATACAAAGCAAGAGTTTTGAAAAAAAAAAAAAAAGTTGTTCACACATTCAGAAAAGGAATAAAGTAGAAGAGATGATGTTCTAAAGGAAAAAAAAAAAAAAAAAATGATAACATGATGAAAAATAAATACATTTGCTTCCCAGGGCAGTAAAGTTGCAGAACATAATTAGATCTGAAGGGAGATAAACTCAGCCTTCAAGGAAGCTGGAAATGCATTCTGGCAGCTATCAAAGGTATGTAGCAAATGAAGATGAGTCTAAAAGGTAAACACAAACGGTGCAGTCTTTATTTCTTTTCTTTTAGAAAATCACAGGCAGATACGAAGGGCCAAACCATGCCTTCAAGTGGCTCACTGCGGACAAATGTAAAACAAGGGGAACACAGGAAGGATTGAGAAAGATGACAGAAAATAATTTCAAGGCTTGAGGGACTTGGGCAGGGATTTTTCATCAAGTTACAGTATATTGCCACTCTCGAGACTACAAAATAACAGTCCTTTATTCAGTATCATAAAAATATCTTCCATGCAAGATCCTGCCACCTCCAAAGAAAAAAGATCTTCTAGAAACATTGTAGCTGATCACAGGGAACTGAAGAAATGTCAGGAAAAGGGTAAGACCAAGGGTATTTAATTAGAAAGCTAAGAGTTATTTTAAGTAAAAGTGATCCTCATTCACTGACGTCCTGCTTTTTTGTGTGTGATTAATCAACTAATTAAGTATTACTGATTGCCCCGCTTAAAACCTCAGACAACACCGAAAACACTCTTAAAATAGTTACTACTATACAGCCTAGTGGTTGCAGCTTCAACAAAACCTTTTGTGTTTCCTATTTAATTTGGTCACTCACAAGATGTGCTGTCAAGTTCTCTTTCAGATGGAAAATCAGACACCAGTGAGGAAAAGACACATAGGAACAGAAAGCTTTTGGTGCAAACCCATCAAAAGGCAATAGGAACATCCATTGCTGATACTGTTGCATGCACCTGGTACAACCACCCACTCAGACCCCAACATCTGAAAACACATCTCTCAGGTCAAAATGGTACAAGGCTGCTTCCTGACCTTTTATTCTAATGCAGATAGACAAAAGAAAAGCACTTCAAGTTCTTGTAGCGAAGGCAAGATATCTCTGAATAAAATACTTAAGAGCATGCTGAATATTCTTATCAGAACTTGTTAATTAATTCTCACAATGCTCCTTGCAAGTAGGTAGAGCAGATAGATTATATTATTACAGAGCAACCATATCAGTATCTATGCAGTGATAGATGGTAAAAGGGTCTAGAATGCTAAAATATTTCCATGTAAGAAAATACAGATTTAGCAGAAAGTGACTCCCTTTTTTCCTACTTCGAATAAAGACTAGGATTTTTAAACTCTGCTTGACAAGTCTGAAACTTATAACCAACCTGAACAATCAATGCATTTGCATGTATCTATCTGCCTCTTTGAAACATTCAGACTGCAAGAAACTTTGACACTGCTAAAATGACAAAGACTACATGTGAAATAAGACAGTAATAGTATCACCTTGCCTTGCTGTGTTCATCTAAATCCCCCTTGACAAAAGCCCTTTTAGAGTCTTTCACGCTAAACTGACACACAGCTATTATACAAAACACAAAGGTTTACATCAAGCTAAAACTTTTGTCTAAGCCAAGTTCTCCTTCTTTGCTATGTGATAGGCTATAGGTTTGGGGATTTTTTAACCAATTTCAGTCTTTAGGGGGTAAGTGAAGAAAAAAAAATCCTCTACTTTGCCATGCTTTTCCTTTTTATGAGATCTAACATCCCCGTGCAAGCAGCGATCTGTTCTTTTCAAGTATCTTTATGGAAACTCCTGGGAAGATTTCCCCTGGATAAGATGGCTTTGGGGGGCTGTAAATCAGACACAAACTCCTGAGCCTTTCATGTCACCAGGGATCTGGGTGAAGCAGCATTATCTCTCAAGACTATTTCGAAAGGAAATCTACAGTGCCATCTCAAGAGCAGTTAACAGCTCCATCACTGAGACATCCCATTAGAAGTAAGAAGGATGACAGCCTCTCTGTTTCCCATGCTTTAAAAAGCATTCCCTAATCAAACATACAAAACAGGTACACAGCAGCCTTCGATATTGCTTTCTGACACCTCCTAATTTTATTCTGAGCTTCCAGCTAATCACCTATTTCTGAATAGGAAATGTTCAGTATCAAAAAACTTAGGCTTGGAAAGGTAAATCCCAGCACCACAGCTATTTCTATCGGGAAAACTGTTTTCAACAGAAATATGCCTTCTTTCTGTTGCACCAAATCAAACAGGACTGGCTTTATAGGAAGTTACAAAACACACACAGTTATACAACACAGAGATTCTTAATGGGGTCCAACTCATGTTAAAGCTTGCGCAGAGTTGCTCCTCATGAAAGGACATATTGAACGGGGGGCACTATTCTGTGAGAAATAATGGCACTGGGATGACAACTGAAGTACCTGATAGAAGACTTCCAGTGCAAATGCAAACACAAGGTGGTGCAGCAGCAAGTGCTGCAGGGGCCACATTTCTCCAGAGCCAGCAGCCGTCACCCGGAGCACAAACCCAGGCTGGCAGAGGTCTGGCCTGGAAGGGAGATACCAGAGCGGCCACGAAGCCATTGCCCAGTGCAGTGCTGCAATCGGCCTGCCCTGACTGCAAGGATTTTGTAAAGAAATTCCTCTGCAGGATGGTCTTAGCATAAAGCAAGACATATCTATTAGGAACCTTTTTTAAAAAAATAAGGAAACATCTGCAACAGAAGAACCGTATTTGCTACAACTTTCAAAAAAAAAAAAAAAAAAAAAAAAAGTTAAACAAGGATTTTTTTCAACCCATGTCAAATCTCATTGAATGGGGTTTTAAAACAGGAGTTTTGTTTGCATTTCCTGTTTCACATTTTCTCAGTAAGATAAGAGAGCAAAGATGTCTACATGCCTTTTCAAAACTCTGTTCTCATTTAGCTGCTGAGAGTGCTTAAAAACTAATGATGGATCTCTAGTCTATTACAGAAAACATTCTGTGCTACATGTTGCCATTTTTGTGTATAAAAAAATTATAGGCTCAGAACTCTTATCTCCTGTATGTGTGGTACTACCCAGTTACTGCAGCTACAGTTCTGCCATCTCTTGCCAGATCTGTTTCTAGATTCACTGCCTAAAGCCATAGTAAATTAGTAAATGCAGTGTGCATTTTGGAATAAGCAGAACTTTCTCTTTAAGGATATTCCTAAGAAAAGATATCAAGACCCCGTCGCAAGGCTGGCATTACAGCCTGGAAGACCCTTGTAGGGAATTGTCTGTTTTCATTCTCCTAACACACATACTTGGCTAGCTTAGCTTACTTTTGTACAATAATCAGCTATGAGCTTAGGAAAACATCTGACACTGATCATAAATCTGCAAACAGGATCTCCTTGAAAGAGCTAAACACTCCCAAACCCTAATCAAGACTCCAAGAACTGTGAACTCCACTGATCAAGCCCCTTAAATGCCTCATTATAGGAATTATTTGCCAGTCGCTAGTAAAAAAGGCAATGAATTTTAAAGCTATGTTTTCTATAATTTTTACAGTCAGATTTAATACCTACTTTGGGTTCCATAACAAGTCTTGCAATAGGTGCTTTTGGGATTAATGAAGACAGTCAAGCAAATTTATTGCCTATTTCTTCTACAGGATATTGAATAATTTTCAAGAAATAACTTCCTCCAATATAGTCCTTACTTTAGTGCCTGTGTTGAATAGCCTTTATCAGACTATAGTTCTTTCTCTTAGAAATTAATCACTTCAAGTCTTTACAAATCAGTTAAGTCCACTGTGACTCATCACTTAGCTGGAGGCAGTCACTCCGGTTACACTGTACTGTTTGTCTTTCCCTAGACGGCTGAGCGTGCCATCACCTGTAAGATGATCACCTGTATCTGAGTTAAAGGGGTGTAACTTTGAGCACACACACCAATCCTTCAACTCTGTCCATCACACCAGTCCATTTTTACAATTATTTTCCTACTGGCCTTTTGGAATATGGACTCAGTTCCCACACAGGCAAAGCAGACAATGTATTTATCATAAGGACTGTTGAGCTAAGACAGCTCTCATCTCAGCAGTTTAGGCAGAATTGAATTTTGATGACACAAGGATAACAGGTTGTTTCTGGCCAAGTCCAGGCTGCTTTTGCCATAGGAAAGAAATATGAAAGGGCAAACCACAGGTGAAGTCCCTGTGGTTCACTCAGGTGAGTGGAGCCTATTATTCCTGATGCCAGGTGTCAGAGAAGGGAAAACATGAGCAAGGGTGCTCCTTCCCTACTGCCAGCAACAGTGCCTTTTCACTTCCCAACCCTTCTGGGGCAGCAGCTATAGCAGCAAGCCTTGTAGCACAGTCAAATTCATCACCAGAGCTAAACCTGATGCTACTCTTTCAGCCCTAGAGATGTCTGTTTTGCATGTGCCTTGAGCTATCCTGCCTTGAGGCCCATGATGGGAGAAGTTCCTCCCATGTGCACGCCTGCCTGTGAAAGGGCTAAGTATCATGTCTCAGAAATACCTGCAAAAGATTTCAAGTTCCTTCAATACGTATATGCAATACACTGGTTTAATTGCTCTCTGGCGTTAGATGTCCACTCATTGAGGCTGAAGAGCCAAGCTAACTTAGAATGAAAGAAAAAATGCATCCAAAAGCAGATTTTGATGTGTCTGCCAAGCTCTACTGTGCACGGCAAGGTAGAGGAGATAACACTTGCAACCTGTACCTGTGGGTCTCCTTGGGACTGGATCTGGTTCATTTTCACAGTACTTAGACTGTACTGGTCATAGGTCAGCTCTAAATGCGTGAGCCTGGAAAGCTTTTCTATGAAGGAGTTAGCCTGCTCACAGAATTTAACTGTAGTTTGGACCATTTAAAATCAAAGAGTGGCCATGAGGTTTTGTGTATTCTAGAACCTCAGCTTTAACAAGTTTGAGGATCAAACCAGGCAAAAGTTCAGAACGTTAGCAATGGTTATAAGGTTACTCATTCAGATCTCTCTCAACAGAATGAGAGCAGGTTGTGTTTCTTGTAATAAAATTCTACGAATTGAACATAGCTACAAAAACATTTAATTAATGTAATAAATTAGAGAGAACAGTAAAACAGTATTACATACAGTGATTTCTTGGAAAGATTTATTCATATTCCTGAAAAAAAAAAGTTCTTCAAAATCCTCACAGACATAATCCTTTCTAGTTTTTATTTTAAGTTAATGGCCTGAGTTATTTACAAAATCATCAAACAGCTACTGTGTGCTATTAATGGCAGCAAGCATAATCAAGTTTACACACAGTACACAGAAGGAAGAACTTACTAGGAATTTGCTGCAATCAGTTCAAATGAGGCAGATGGGTAGGAAGATGCTATTCTTCTGATACAGTGAGTTAGTGCCAATATAGACTATGAATTTGAAGTAGTCAACAACATTGTTGAACAAGAAAGGTCCCGTTGTAGCATACTGCAATAACAGCAGCAAAACCCTTGAGAATTTTCCAGGCCTTCTTAGTCCTGAATGCTTTGATGAATGGTATCAAGAGAGGATTAAATAATCGCTCACTAGTTTACAAGCAGTGAAGTATAGCTGTTAAAAGATTTCTAGTCCGTATTATGACAGTGGCACAGTCAGCTTGGCAAGCAGGCCAATATCTGAATTTATGGTTATTAGATGTCCCAAATTCCCATCTTAATTTTATTTCTCTGGGGTTCATATGTCCAAGAACCTAGAGCTCTCCTTCACATTGTATTTCCTTGCAGAAAACAACCTGGAATAGCAAGACCAGGGAACATTTTCTAAATCCTATACCACTGGTTTCAGACTGTGGTTCATAGACCAATCTGGGCATTCAGAGAAAGAGAAAAAAATGAAGTCTATTGTAAATTGGACTTAAATTATCATCCCCTTTCACAAACTTATCCAGAGGTATCGAAATTGAAAACGCTTGAAAGCAATTGGCATACAGTCATCCCAAAGTCTTCAGTAAAAAACCAAAGACCAGAACTATTATGTGACTCAAGAGACGAACAGACGAAATTCAGGCCATCATGCTGGCCCCAACAATATCAAGATATGTTATGTCAAATAGTTCAGACACTCATAAGAAATGGATCACAATCCACACAACACAGAGTACAAATGAAATAAGTAACAGGTTCAAATGAAATAAGTAACTTATGTGGCCAGGGTCTAAAAATTCTTCACAAGTCCAAATCTAGTTTAAGCCATTTCTGATTTAATCACACAAAGTTTAGCAATAACTGAATTAGCCAATTGGTGTACCAGCCTAAGACACCAAACACATCATCACATCCTTTGGCCAGACTGGTGGTACTCAGTGTGATCAAAGAGTGCGAGTGAAGAGAAGGGAGGGAAGGAAATGAGATGAAACAGAAGACCATGTACCCTAGGTAATGTTTCAAGAGAAAGATGCCTTATTGGGCATCTACAGACCTGTGAGAAGGAAGCATGTGATAACCCAGCATGAGCGCTGGGAAGAGGAACTCCAATCCCAAGGATGACTACAGAGCTCAAGAACTTGAAGTTTTACATTCATTATCCTTGCTGAGCACTCAGCAAGCACATTAAAAACTGCATTGAGAACATCGCTTCTCTTTAGCTAGCAATTCTCATTCACCAGCAACCAGAGTCAGCGTCAAACTTGCACAGTTTAAAAACTCATAAGAATGAGGTATCCAGAGCCATCCATCTAGCATCCAGATCAGCTGACCATCCTCTGTGTCAAGATAACTAATACCCTCAACTATTTTACTTAATTTTTCTGTAGAAAAAAAAAATATAAAATAAAATAAAAATAAAATAGCTTTCCTGTAAAATCTCATCAAAAAGAGAATATAATTATAGGGAGAATGGAATAATCCTTTTTTTAAGCCAATATATCCATCCTGAGACAACCTTCCATACACTACAGAATATTTCAAGTAATTGTATTAGCATTTAGGAATGAAAAAGAATGCCTTGAGGCCAGCCCTGTCAGCAAATATTTTCCATCTTCATCTTAAATCTCAACATTATTCCGGATGAATGCATTGCAGACTTTTTTTAAGGGCAGTGAACAGTCTGTTATGTTGATGGCCAAACTTTTCCCAGGTGAGCCATTACTTGTAAACACCAATACCCGGGAAAAACGGTAACTGGCAATCTTCTGGAAAGAACATGGACACACTTCATACTAAAAACCTCTTCATAAGAAATTCAAAGGACGTTTTTAAAGTTAGATTTATGTAGCCAAGACCAAAGTACATCTGCATTTGTATCTATGTTTATATCTCTTAGAAGACTTTCTGTCCAAAAGCTGAAATAACTTGACATAATTTTTAATTGAAATATTAAAAAATAAAAGTTGTGTAGTTCTCATATAAAGACTTTTGTTAAGAAGTTGTTTCATTTCCTCTCATGTGAATTTATCTGAGCTCTAGAACAGCTTCTTCAGCTAATCTGCATTTCATCAACTGCATCATAAGCTTTTCTATAAATTTTCAAGTAGTTTACTAACATTGTAATAACTCACTAACCTTGAAGATCCCAGTTAAAATTCCAAGTTTCTAAGTGCATTTTCCACAGGCCCTAGGACCCATGACTATTTCTGGTCAATCTGATAATTTGACCAGCTATTTGCAAATTTTATATTCGAAGTAACCCTGAAGAGATGGAGATAGATTTTTAAAAGGCAGAACTCTCTAAATCCTTGTATTTGATTGTATTTTCTAAGTACAATACAACTCACCAACAAAATAGTTGCGAACAAATTTCCAAAAACAAACATCTTTATTTAAATGGCAAATTGGCACAATCCTTTATTTTGCCTTTAGGCACTTTCCAGGGACAGCAGACCCAACAGGGCTTTTCCAGCTGTCACTATGTTGTTTTCCATTCAGAGAAACTCTTCGTATTTCTTCAGCCTCAGAGAGCTCCATCTTACCTTGTCAGTTCACCAAATTGTCCCAGGAAGTGAACTGAGCAATGCAGGCCTGGGCCTTTTTTCTGCTTGTCTCTTAACCATGTTGCGGGTGAGTTTAACTTGAATTTGACTAGGTAAAGTGTTATGCATATGATACATACTTTTCTCCAGGGCCTTGTACAGTAGTTCTTTGGTCTCATGCACTGCATTTTATAGTTTATGAATTTTACAGTTAACTTACACTCTGTGCACAGGTTTTGTGCAAAGGTAAACCACACCCTTGGGCAACTGGCAGTGCTATTTCTGAAAAAATAAATAAATAAAAATAAAATAAACCCAACATTATACATTATAAATCTGTCACAAGTTACAGACTATAACCTTTACTCCTTTGAAAACCCAGAAGAACAACATTTTAAAGGACATTTTCTCCTTTTACATACAAAAGAGAGATCCAAAATAATCTCTCTCTATTAATTACCCTAAGTAACAGTTAATTCTTGTTTTTCTGAGAAAATAAATTTCAAAGAGAGCCAAAACATCATGATCAACAGCATCCAGCTGTGTGGAACTTGAAGGTTTCCCCTGGTAGTCACTGAAAGACAGCAAGTCTCCCATAGACACACATTTCATTTCCATAATGCAGTTCTGCTTCTTTTAATGTAAATGGAAAAGACAAAACCTTAGTTTTCTCATGTGGATATAGTAACTATTTACAAACTTTAGAATATGCCCTGAAAAACATCTGTGTACTGCTGCCAACAGATGTTGTCATCAAGATGATTAAAATGCAATGGAAATAGAATAATCCAGCAAATCATAAAAGGCATGTTGATAAAATCTATTGCATTGAGCAGTGGCAGGGAAGAGGGAAGTATGGGGGGAGCAATGTGCTACCATACAAGAGAAGGCAGGTACAGAAAAGACATCCGAATTTAGAGAAAGAGTTTACATTTACAAACCTCACTAGGAACTAGAATGATGAATCTGCTGTTGTCCACACAAAACAGGGCATGGCACTGTTGGCTGCAAGTGAGAAGGCAGCTCTGAAAAGGACAAACACAGAGAGGAAAGTATATGCCTCACCAGCTAGGTGACTTGGAGAAACTGGAGTTTGGGTGAAGAACCCAAACTATAAAAACACCAGCAACAACTATACAGTACGTAACTTGGCAATAAGGCACAAAGAAAAAATGAAATGGATGACAGAAGGAAGAGATCTTCCTGAGATAAGTATTAGCTTATTGTAATAAATAAATAAATAAATAAATAAATAAATAAATAATCTAATGGAAGACAAAAAAAAAAAAAAAACTAATGAAAATTTGAGAACTATGGTTGGAGATATGATTCAAAAAGAATCAGGCTTTACTAGTCATTGTATTGCCTAGTTGACTCTGAGGTTTAGCTGACATAATGTTTTATTTTTAATCAACAGTGTAAAAGCAAAGAGGGCACACCACGGTCACAAAAATGTAAGCTGTCCTCAGCACATGACAAGGCGTTAAGCCTTTAGAAACCCATTTGTGAACCAATCTTGCCACAACAGTGCCATTGCCATGGGCAGAGAAGGGAAGATGACTGCAGCCACCTGCTTTGAGAAGGCTGGCTCTAATCATGGTTGACAACAGCACTTCTGCTTGCCTGCACAACTGACTTTGTGAGCGCCCGTCCAGAGGCAAGGCAAGACCCCACCGGCTGCCAAAGCACTGTAACACATTTAATGGATATGCTAACTTGTGGCTGAGGACACTGCCTTTCTAAAAGCTTTGCTGCAAGATGTTCCTTCTAAGTGCTCCCCCGGAGTTACCGTACACAGTCCCTTACATTTTTTTTTTTAATAAAAAAATGTTGAGGTATAGCTGAAATGTGAAATTACTTTTCACGTGGGTTGTATAATACTTTAATCTACTTACAGGCACTGCCACTTCAAGCAGCCCTGGGCAGGTGACTTTCTACAAGCAGAGATTCAGTTGACCTGAACTTCTGCTCGACAATATCCTTCCTCATTTTGCCCTATGAGCACGCTCTGGAAACGCCTTTTCTTCTCTCAGGAAGGGAAATGCCTGCCTCTGCAGGCTGATTACTGGCTAACAGGGTGGCACCCCTGCCCTTCTCCAGCTTCTCTAAAATCCAGATCCATACTTGTGCAAGCATCTTGCTAAGACCAGAGGGAGAACAAGCCTTTTCTTTGGGTTACGTTACTAAATCCAACCTATATCAAAAACACTGTTACTTCCAGTATTTCAGACAGACAGAAGCAAGATAAAAGAAAAATAAAGTTTCAGTAAAAAAAGAAATAAACTTTAAGCTGGTAGTTTGGTTTTTCTTATTATTTTTTTTCTTGCACACTTCAACATCCTAGTCCTCTGTGTTTTGACCCTTGCACATACCACATCCTAAAGTCCTTTCCTCTGTCTCTCAGATAACTGATCTCATTCCTCAGGTAGGAAATATCCTCGAGAGCATAGAAAAATGGGGAAAACATTGGTCTGTGGATTAAAATACTGCTAATATTCCATACAAAACAATGTTTATTTTGTAGCATAGCTTCCCTTAGAGTTCTGAAGCATTTTTTAAATAAAGAAAAAACAAGCCAAAATTTTGCAAACACCAAAAAGACACTGAGAGTCTCTGTCTCCCAAAAACCAACTCCATCTTCCCTCAAACCAAGTTTTACTTTTATTCAGGAGCTGAGAGGATACGAAAACAAAGTGCAATGGAAATGCTTCTCTATATCATTACACAATTTCTACTTTGAACGTATAACCAAGCAGCAAATACCTGGTATTTCCTAACTATCAAGTAACAGTATAGAGGAGAGTCATTTACCTGCTGACAAAAGCAATTCTCATTAACTTTACAAACATTCACTTATATGGAAAATCCTTTTATTCACTTTCTAAATAAGAATAAGACAGATTGTCAATGTGATTTTGAGGATACTGAAAGTAATCTATCAGCACTGCTACTAGTAAAAATCTCAAAGACTCAGGTAAGTAAATTAAAAAGCAGAGGACTAAATGGTTGAACTGAGAAACAGGACACATAATGGGAGCTTGGACCAACTGAGCTGTTTTGGTTTAAGCTTGTTTTATTTTTAAGTGAGCAAGTCATTGCTTAGATATTATTCTGTTGAATATAAGGAAAAAAATGTTTTCTTACTGTCCTTTTACTCCTTTTATGAAATGTTGCTAGGGGAATGGTTCTCAGTTAGGTCAAGCAGTAGAAACCCTGCTGTGTGTTTTAATGTAGCCAAACACCACTTGAAATTAATGCCTCTTGGTTCTCCTTACCTTTAAATGTGAGCTGCTACTGCTTTCCAATATTAATTTTTACTGCATATCTGAATATATAATAAAATAGGCAAAAGGAAAAAAAAAAATGGACAGGAACCAAGATGCCCCAAGGGGGTCAAAAGAAAGGAATTTAACATCAGCAGGGCTTGTATAGACAGACTTTTTCTGATAATACAAACCTTTCAGGCTATAAAAAGCACTTCAAGCCCACCAACCTGAACACAGTTTCAAGCACAGCTAGCAGGTCTCCAAATTATAACTAAATGCAAGCTATTAGGAAAAACATAAAAGAAACCTTTTCAACATATTTCTCACTTTAGATATTTATTGCCTTAATGTTATGTAAATGAAAGACATCTTCACATATTAGCATATCATTATTATCTGCCTCTGAAAGGACTACAGATGTATATATGATATAAAATGGAGATCTCAAAATGTTGTATGCTATTTAACGGTCTCACTGCAAATTTGTCATGGAGTAGAACCCTAACAATTCAAGAGCTACACCAAGATCAGTGGTAGCTGGACCCATCCTCAGCAAAGAGTGCAATAGAAAGGATTTTCCAGGTTGGCACCTAGATTTTAACTTCAGAATTGACACATCTTTGTGTACAGTAGCCTGCATGTCTTGGATGTGCCCTGTATGTAAAATGTTTCATCCCTCAGCTTCAGATCTGGCTTTTTTCAGCAGGTTTACAAACGGGAAGAACCACACAGCATTTCTTCACATAAGAAGAATCACTGCAAACTCCAGTACATTAAAAAAAAAAAAAAAAAGTCAAAATGCATAATTGAACATGTGAGCCATTTTTCAAGCCAGGCCAAAGCATGAACTCAAATATCCGTAAATTATGGAAAAATGTCTTTCCAGAAAAGCAACAGCTGTGTGGGCCATTTCCATGCTGGCAAGGCACTTCCAGATAAAGACAGATGTTAAAAAAAAAAAAAAAAAAAAAAAAAAAAAAAAAACACTTAATGTCATATAATTATAAGGCCTACACAGCAGTATGAACAGCAGTATGATTCCAACAATGCATTCTAAGTATTTTTTTTTCTGAGGGGCAAATTGAAAAAAACACCTCTAAGCAACAGATGACAGCGACAAATAAAGACACAGCAGGAATTCCCCTCTGAGGGAACTTATTATGAATAAAAGTAGGAAAAACATTCTGATCTTTGCCTAAAAAAACAAGGAAGAGTTTGACTGTGGTTCCTCTGAGATGGCAAAAAGTTCAATCGGAAGAAACTATTTCAGCCACAGTCTTACTGTGCTGAAGTCTTACATTCAGGCACTATTGTAGTTGTATGACTATGCTTTGTTTTCCTTCCAGTAAATAACTGTTGTAAGCCACAAAGATTTTTAATAAACGTGATAATATCCCCTCTGTTCAAACAATCTGTAGTTTTAACTCTTTTCATTGTACGGTTCCACCACACCATGATAAATCACATCAAAATAATACATTGATTTCATTCTGCTATGATTAAGACACAATTCAAAATGTAATAATTAGTCAGTCCTCCAATCGTCTGTATCTGGAAGACTCTGAACCTAGAAAAGATCAAGGTGTATTCCCTGCTGGACACATTGCAGTTAAGTCTAGCAATTAAATTATTTGCACAGGATATATATGCATGCATATATACTGCTTATATTTCTCAATTTAGGATAATTTTCTTTACCCGTTATTTTAACTAGATCAGGCTGAGGCAGTTTTGTATACTCATTTCACATTTCCAGATCCTCCTCCACAATAATAACTGAGAAAATCTGCTTCAGACAAACAAAAGCACTCTAAAAATTATTTTCTTCAAGAAAAATAAAAAATAGAACAGAGAAAAAGAAAGAAAATCCTTAACCCTGAAATACATGTGCTAATATTTTTATGAACACTGCTTATTCCTGATCTTTTGGGATAATTTCTAGCACGCAAGTTAATGATGTAGCATATTTTCTATAATGAAATCCTAGAATAAGAAACTCAACTGCAGCTCCTTGATAAATGAGCAGGATTGGCAGCAGGATCAGTGGGGAAAACCATTAGGTACTGAAAAAGAATTGTCGCCTAACCTGCAGCTGCTCTTTTGCACAAAACCCTTGAAATAGATGGGTGGCCCACACCTGTTGTGGAAATAAAGGTGTTAGCTAGTCTGCATATTAGAAGAGAGAGAAAAAATGAGCTTAGACGGCTATGCAGATGGAGGTAGTAAAACGATATTTCAGACAAGATTAAACCCCTTCCACTGCAAAGCACACAGCCACCCAGGACTTCCTGCCTCCCACATCAGGAAGCATCTAGGACCTAAGCCCTGCACCCCTCCATCACCTCTGGGTCAGGACCCTGGGCTCAGAACGGGTCCCGCCCACACTGCCACTGTTTCCACGACACCTGTTCCCCTTTCTACCTTGAAATGCTAAGCTGGGAAACACAGCTCCTCCTTCATCCCCTGACCCCTCGCCGCCTGCTGCACTCCTATGTAGGGCACTGTCTGGAGCTCGCTCAGCAGGCAGCTCAGAGCCAGCCCAGCCCAAAATTATGTGAACCTCTCCAAAAGCAGAGAATATGGCTGCAATTCAATTAATCTCTGTACATCCCAGTGAAGGGAGGAAAAAAACGGAAAAAAGAAATAAAAAATTAAAAAAAAAAAAAAAGGCAGCAATAGCAGGGATGGATTTCAGAGACAATGCCTCCCAAAAGTACAAAATATTTTGCACCTGCAGGTAAACTCCAACCAGAACCTGAGTAACATGCGGAAGGAAGCAACAAAACAAATGCATATTTGGATGTTTGCCAACAGCTTGCCTACATCCTCAGCACCAAATGGACTCTTTATGGGCTATTGGCTTCTTTCCTTCCTACTGAAGATATCTGCAGGTTCCTGCTTTCAGCATAACAAAACCACAAGAATCGGAAGAGACAGACATTTTAATTTGCTGGGATTTTAACTCTCTGAAACACCCTGGTTCATAACACACTGAGCCATGCAACTACAGAGCATAAAAACACAAGCACAATGATATAACAGTGTCACAGATGTCTTCACTGTGGCAGTCCTTAACAAGTCTTAGTTTGGTCTCAAAGGGCACAAGGAGGTAAAACTGTTAAGCTCATTCACCCCTCTGAGCAACAGCTTTTAACTGCAGCAGACTAGTAGAAAAAATGTGTAGTTACACAGCAAGGCCTCCCTGACCAGGGGAGGGATCCCCTACATGAACTCTTTCTGGGTGGCTTTCGAAAAGTGTTGAAAGCTAAGATTAAGACTAGAAAAAAAATGTATGTAACAATATGTTCTTTCTGGAGAGATCAGAGTTCAACTGTCAAAAACTTCTAAACAAGACATCATATCCTGATGAAAACAGCATGAAACCTGTGTTCCAGCAAGCTGTGGAAGAAGAGCAGATAAAGGTAACGTTATGTGCAAGTGAAGGACTTGAGAGAAACCATGGGAGGAAAAATTAATACATAGTATATTGATATTGATTGTTATTCTGGTCAAAAGGTAACTTATTTTTATGTTTTATGTTTAAAATGTAGGTCCAACCTATGATACTTCTTCTAGCTAGGTAACAAATTCCCCAATTCAACGCAGTCAATCAATAAATCAATAAATCATGGATTAAAATAAAATAATAATAAGAGTTGTAATAATTATATATGTTTTATTAAATGTTTTATTATATTTATTATTTTATTTGTTATTTTAATTATGTTTTATTAATTTTTACCAGATTTTTTTCTGTTTGTATTTGTTTTCCTTTTTCTCTGTACTCTTCCATTCTGGTATTAAAACATCCTGACTCTAAAAACTACAGCCTTCACTGCTGGGCCATGTGAAACCCTAGCTCAGCCAAACAAAATGCCTTGCCCTGCATTTACACAAACACCTACTCAACACAGCTTTAAAAAGGGCTGGGTCTGGGCTCACCCAAGGGCAAAGGGAGTATTACCACCACGACTGATGGCTATCACCTCACAGCAGCTGTGAAAAGAGGTCTTCCTCTTCTATATTTAATAGCCACTCAAGTTTAAATTCTCCCAGCAGAGAAAACAGCCCTTTAATTGAAGCCTGAAGTCTGTATTTCACTAAAATCAGGACACAACTTCTGACATGCCTGTGGGTTCCAGTCAGGGTCACCTGCGCTACATCTCCATTAAGTCTTGTGTTTGCAAAATGAGCTATGTGCAAAAATCCCAGTATATGTGCACACATATAAGTACACAGTTACTCTGCTCTTCCATGGTTCCCTACTACCAGGCAACACACATATGACAAGTACAGCTCTGCTTGGGATTTTAGCCAGGGAAATAAATGCAAGAATAGCAATGGAGCCAACGAGACCCATTCTCCAGTTGTCTCGTTCACCTCACTTATCCTCACTCTGATCAGCTTATGCCTTCCCAACAAATAGAACTGTGAGAAAGCAACCGTAGTAGTAACTTGAAATATATGTGCTGAGCCAAGATAGTTCAAGATCTCTGCCAAGCACATACCATTCCTAAGTCCTCTACACTATGATAAGAGATCAGATTCACTCAATGGTGAACAAGAGACATCCAAAAATCTGCAACTCCGAGTCGCTCTGAAACCACAGCAGCATACATGGGATTGACAATAAAGCCATTTATGGAACACCATTCTTGCTCTCAAATCACATTCTGATTTTCCAAATTTGTTCTGGTTTCCAGAGCTGACAGCTTTTTAACATCAACAAGCATACATACAAGGCTGCTCAAATTAGAAACAATTCATTTGAAATTGCTATGCAGAGAGAACAGCAAGTTTCAGCTCCAGGAAAGCTCCATAGATGTGTAAGCATCATTCACTGAGAAACAGGGTTTTAAACACTTTCTGAATTACTATTTCCCTTGGATCTCCTTCTCCAAAGAGCACTAAGAAAGTTAAGTATTAGGTTTTCTGTGCCCCAGTTTTGACCTACTGCTGACTATTCCCCCTTCAAAAGTGACATCTTAAAAGCTTACACATTAGACTTGTTTGGTTTTTAATTTAAAAATATCATCACGTTCTCAAGCCCAGCTGGAAACTTGTTTGCCACCCATATGTCACACGCAAAGTCACTTTTCAACACCAATGGCAGGCTCAAAAATCCCAATTTGAACCAAAAGCTCTGAAGTGTTTCTCGTACCTTTGAGATCATTTGAATGCTTGAATCACAAAAAGGTTACCACACTACCATGTTAAATACACAGCGCACACAAACAAGCACTTACTATTTCCCTTCCCGTCATCGGAAACTGAGCACATAGCTCGTTCGGAAGCTAAGATATAATTTAACATCATGTTTGTGATTTCAGCTGATTTCCTTAAAATTGTATGAAAAGAACAATGATTCCCCATGTATATTTTCTACGGTGACAGCCAGTGAAAAAAACAATTTATCCCTCCAGTAATTGGCACATGCATAAAAGCAATATAAGACAAAACGCAGCGACTGCTCATAAGCACAAACAGACAACAAAGTCCAATTTTATGAATACACAAGGGTCTGTTTGTTCTTTACTGTTACATCCCTTGCCTCTGGAATCCCTTCCATACACTTGCCACACTCTGCTATAAAACATCAGTTTGATGGGGCCAAAATAATCTTTTTACCTATCAGCACAACTGGATTTTTTTTTTTTTTTTTTTTTTTGCAATGTGTGGTGAAATAAAAGACAAAGATGGAACACAATTACAATGTTTGCTAATTACTATTCTCTGGTACCCTACACAACCATTATTATCACAAGCATCCACCAAGTCTTTGAAGAAAAAGGGCCTCTGATTTTATTTCCCTTCTGCGGTCACCAGAAACTGTCAGAATAGTGCCCTCCTCTCTCTAAAGCAAAGTCCCTAAAGCCCTTAAATTCCAAATCCTACTTCATTTCACTGCAGCTTCCATCACTGAAAACTACTCCATTTACAAAAGGCAAATTAATTTATGTTTGGCCTTTAGTTCCACAAGCTCCTGTTGAGAAAACCCAACTGGTACTGCTTTTCCATGCTTCCTACCCATGCAGAAGTTCTCTGACTGCACAAGGAAGGTCAGGTCAAACACATGCTAATAACTATCACCACCCATATCTAAAGCCTTATTACTGTGTAATAGACCTTGTTACATGGAGAAATGACTTTCCTTAATTTCACCAGCACAGTATCATTGAAACGAAGGTCCTTGGCTTGCAGCGCTCTTTAAAAAGGGCTTAAGCAATAATTCACAATGTCCTTTCATAAAATTGTGTAAAAAATGATTCAAATAAAAACAATATTTGTGGTTTGATTGATTGTGTGTACTATTCTGGCAGTAGTGTCACAGCGGTCTATTTTTATTTCTAGATTGTTTTTTACTATAAGAAGTTCCATCGCTATGAAACTAATGCTTGCAACATTGATTTCCATGGCACTGCTTAGAAAGACTGCAGAAGAATAATGTGGATGTCAGGGCATTTTATGTAGCGGCAGCAACATTCTGCAAGCAGTGTGGGCAGAGGATTTGCTCCAGGATATTTCGACTGCTATCTGCAATATTCTACCAAAATGAGCAGGGCACTGGTACAGTGAGACACAATGAGATTCTGAATAGGCAGAATGACACCAAGTAACACTCGGCACAGCGACTTTGCATGGTAAGAATAGCCCAGCAACTCTCACATCCCATGTATCATTCTGTCAGCATGTTGCATAACGGTTTCAAAAGTAGGAAATTAAATCTTAGAGGGAAGGAGAGAGAGAGAGAGAGAGAGAGAGAGAGAGAGAGAGAGAGAGAGAG